>NC_134455.1:248962525-249262525 GCF_047948215.1 Lycorma delicatula
GAAACCTTTAAATGATAAATTGGAGCAATTACCACTTGAAAGTCGGTCTTTAATCTTTTCCTTCTTTTCCTTTTTTTTTTATTAAAAAAAAGGTGTGTTATTTGTTAAGCCTAAAAGTCACCATTAGTCACACATCAGTAGACACAAAGTGAGCGTATTGCATTATTCTCTTTTATTTCACGGTTCGTTGTTCAATCCAATTATTTAGCGAAATTATTAGTACTTATAGTTAATCAAGACAACACAGCGTGCGTGTGTAAAAGGTTGTAAATTTTTTGACGTTTCTGAAAAATGGATTGACGAATAACCGAATATGGTACGGATTTTGATGAAAATAAAGTATTTAGCCCCTTTTTATTTCTTATTATCCATAAATACAAAATCTTGAATTCTTAAAAACATTCCTTTTAATAGATATACATTTTAATAACAGTGGAATGAGCACATAATATTCTTATTTTGAATTTATCTCTGCAGTTATCATTCAACTATTTTATCTTCATGGGCATTTTTTTGTATAGTGAGCAGCCTAAATTAAATTATAATATCAATTCCGATAAAAACATTAACGTCACGCAACATTTGACAGGTTAAGTAAACAGATAAAAAAAAATTGTAATTTTCTTGCATTCTCTCGTGGGTTAATCTCAAGATGATTATCGAACATTAAAGTTCAACTATATCACGAAAAACTGGGGGAAAAACAGAAATAAACCTCTAATGATTTATTTTGTAAAATGAATAAATTTTTTAGACGTATTTTTAAAAATTTAATTTTATGAATTTAATTCATTTTGAATAACAGCAACAGTTTACTTTCGAAATTGCCGTTTATTCAACAAATATTTTGATTTCATATTCTCATATATATTATATTCTTACTAATAAATACCATAATTAATAGTAACTTAATTTGCAATTAAAACATTGATTTTATAACATCATGAAATTAAAACGATGTTTGAATAGCATATCAGCTCGAAAGTAATATACTGTGAGAAAGAATAACAGATATATTAAAACGTAATTCCAAGAAATGATCTCAGAACGTCATAATTTAAACGATCTTCTCATGAAAGTAATAAATGGTGCGGTTAATGATGAATTTGCCACTTTGTTTTACTATGCGAATTAGTATTTGCCATATACAACTGTTCCTTTTACCGATACAGTTTAGTGAAAAATAATGTGGTTTACACTTACCAAGAATTTTAATTTATTTGTTTGGGTTCCCAAAATTTTCTGATAAAAACAGTCTTTTATGGAGAAAAGACTATAGAATTTTCAAGAAGATTTATTTCACAGTTTTATGGGGATTTTAACATTGTTTTCATTATTTTCTTTCGAAGAATATTCCTCACCGTAATTGCTGGAATATTTAATTCGCATTAACAACTGATAACGGGTAAAATTTGGCCCGTAAATCTACACTTGGAGTCGATACCTTCTTCACACCCTAATTATAGTATTTACAGAAGGATTGTTTATTTATGGCTATTCGATTTTCAGTATTTTTTTATTGTACGTTATAAAAGCTTCAACCTTGACGTGGGGAAAACGGACGTTTTTCTTTCTTTTATTACAGCAGATTCCACGGTAGAACTTCTGTATGACTTATTCTTCAGTTTATCCACCCTCCATTTACTTCACCATCTCTTTCTCTTTCTGTTTCATCCTCTTACTACGGACTTAAAGTGGTTTCTCATGTTCGGATCGAGAAATTGGACCACGGCTGTCGTTTTCCAACTCCTGATTGTGATATTAGTTTTAGTCTTCTGACTTCACGATCACTTCTTTCTCCCCCTTTACCGTTTACTCTTCTTTTAATCCACCTTTATCATTTTCTAATAACAAACACGAATTTTCTTGTATACTTAACGTAATTAGTTGTTGCTTGTTGCAATATTAATGATAAGGATTTTAATATACTTCAACGTATATTAGTGCACATCACATATGCCCCCTCTTCTTAGTTATTACAGCTAATTTAATTTAAGTGATTGGATTACAATCGGTGTGTAATTTTATTTTTCTTAAATGATTATTATTATTATTTAGAGATTAATAACAATAATAACATTTCTAAAGGTGAGGATAGAGACAACAATAATGAACTTCTAATACATCGAAGTTACTTTTAGCTTTTTTACGAGCATTTTGACACTGAGAATAATCGCGATGTAGTTCTTTTTATGTATAAATGATATAGTGAAGCTTACCCACGTATAAAGCTTAATTTATACGTTGATAGTAAACTACGGTAGTTTCAGCCGTAGCGGTAACTGCCAGCAGAACACTCACCGTATTAAGTGAATAAACTGTAATGTTATATGTTGCACGGTAAAATTCACATCAGTCTCATCCAAAGCAGTGTGAGATTAACGCTGCGGCTACGAAAGTTTTACCAACGCTAGACTAAATTCCAGCATGTGAACAAATTCGTAGCTCCGTTTCTATTTCAGCAACCGCACTTGCTATATGAAATGCTGGTAATACGGATACGTTTGAAGACATATTTTAAACCGTTATTTATTAACAGAACATGAATTTCTGCACTAAGATATTCAAGAATGCCTTTTCTGCCGACTGACCTAACACTGGCGCTTTCGCTACTTAATTTTTCATTTACTACATTACACATTTTATTATATATAATTCTTCATTAAATATTCTTCTTTTACAATATATAATATGTATGGAATCTGTAGTAGTTATGATCTTTCTATCCGGCTACCATGTTTTTCTCACCTGATTTTGAAAACAATCACGGTTATTGAATCTACTCTACGTTCCTCTACAGTAAGGTACAATAACCATGTAAACAGGGTGAAACGCTTGTAACTGATATCTACAAACTACTACCCAGAAACCTCAGAATAGCCGATACAAATAGATATAAGAAAAAAAATACTATAAATGAATGCATATGAAGAAAACAACAAAATTAAACACAGTCGGTTTTTATAAATTCACATATTATTGTGTTTTCACCAGATATATAAAAAGTTATTTTCTCGATTTAGGTCCCTGAGTAGTTAGCAGGTTCCTTGTTGAAAGAACCTATAGATTGTTATATCCAAGACTTATATTTATGTAAACTCATATACTCATTAGTAAATAAAATATTTATCATGATGAAAAAAAGAAAATTGAAAACCACATGATTAAATTTTAAGGAAAAAAAGTAAAACTGGTTGATGCGATGAAGTACTACATTTTTTAACTTGTAAGGTATCCCATCTCATGTGTTTTGTTTAATTTTGTTATTTAATTATTAACGAGTTTTTTCGTTTGTTCGTTTTCCAACACTAATTTATTCTTTTTTTTTAACTTTTCTATGATTAAATTTGAATAAATTTAAAAAAAAGTTAGGTAGTCATGCTAATTTTCACACATAAAGATTTATGAAGTGATCTATATTATAATTAGGTTAAACTATTTTTTGATATTTTCATTCTTATTTACGAGTACTGTTATCTCGTATAGATGTTATTTACGAGTATTGAACAATTATGTTATCCACTGCAATAATTTTTATTAAAACCAGAACATTCTGAACAAAACAGTTTGCGTACATTGTTAATTTAATTATTAATAGATGTGTAATTGAATCGACTACATTTTTAAAATGTTTTGTTTTTTAATCTTTTATACAACGCACGTGACGATGTCGCATGCGTGGAAAGACGTTTTTCAACCATATATTTTTGAAAATGTTTTCATTATAAAGTGGTCAAATAGAAAAATGGATTAATTTATTTTATACAGCAGAAGTATTTTTTTAAATAATAGCACAATTCTAAATAATAATAATAATAATAATATATAGATAATAATAAATACATTATAAAATAATATTTTTTGAATCATCTTTTAAAAAGGTTTTAATAACCCAAGTAATCATCTACAGACAATTTTGGTTGGTCGGATACTATGACTTAGAATTAAACCTTACTGAGTGAAACCGGGCGTATATCGGGTGTGAAACAAAATTTATTTCATAAATTTATCATCTTCTATGTTTTTATGGCTATACAAATATATAAATAACGTACAGAAAAAACAGAGACTTTGATTTTTAAATGCAGTATAGTTATAAAATAATTAACGTAAAAAAAATATATATCGGATAAATTAATAGAAACGTAATTAGAGAACAAAATAAAATCACGCTTTATATTTTATCCTTATTACGAAGCGAGTTATTAAGCTTAAACTTGTCGAAAAAATATAAAACTACTGAAATAGTATGCATACACTATCAGTCAAAGTTTTCTCTTTTACCGTATATAGGTCTCGTTTTGGCTTTTAAAGTAAGAGGTTGTTATCATTTTCGTAGTTAACCTGCTGAAATTTATGAAAGGTATTAACATATTTTATATTTGTACAATCGGAGATCGTTCAAATGTCCAAAAAGACTGACATAGTCTATGAATTGGTTTGCTTGGCATTTCTTCCGCCACTGGTTTAGGGCGCCCATTCGGTCGCCCTAAAGCATAAGACCGAATATCTGTGCCACAAACGGCAACTGATCCTCCAACAGTTTAGCGACCAGTATCCTAAATAGCTCCTAGAACTTACCTAACAGCGTGAGCGGAATAAGCGCGGTGCCATGCACCACCGGCTTACGTTTCCAACCGCTCACTTGTCATATATTTACTGAAATGGGTAGGCGCACCCCGTCAACTACTAAAAATATATATGACATCCATAAATTAAAATTTACTTCATCTAGACAGCAATTCGCTGCTATGCCTAGGTCGCTGAATGCCGGCAAGTACCTGTCAAACACATTAAAGCCTTAACTGGCTGGTGGTCAACCATATATCTCTAGGTTAGCTTTTGACAGTAGTGCAGGAGGAGTCTTTACCTTAAGTAAACTACTGATGTCGGTTGAACATAGCAACCGCATCAAGGAACTCCCACGCGGCCGGTCAATACGGCTGTCGCCAGATTGACTCGCCGCTTGTGAGTGTCCAACTTTCCCCTTGACCTCTAGGTTCCAGTGTGACCCGGTCTCTGGCCTTCACCAAGAGCAAGGGAGTCAAACATTAAGTGTTCGTTTGACTGGACCTCCCCGCAGATGCACAACTCATTAGCTGCCAGGCAAAACCGAAACAGATATTGGTTCAAATTAACAACATGGTTGGTGAGCACCTGGGCACCCGTTGGCCTTAAAAACGAATTACCATCCGAGGCATACCATCCCCCCAGATCCCGTATAAACTTGTACAGGGATCTTCCTTTAGTTGTGTTGTCCCATTCCAGCTGCCAGACTTTTATCGCGAGGCTCTACAGCCTCTTCCGCTGGCGGGAGATGGGCAACTGAATGAAATATATATTCGGTGCATTGTGATCACCGTTCCGTTCCGGTACTGGCCCTACCCGAAACCGTACGCCAAATACCTCGGCCTCCCGGCCTCTTCGCAATCTTCACATGGCTGCCCGAACTTTCGCCACTAAATCGATTGGAAGAACATTTCCCAATGCGGTGGTAGCCTCGTAGGAGGTTGTTTTAAAAACACCAGTGCATAAAATTAAGGCTATGCGCTGGGCACTCCTTATATTTTGAATAAGTGCTCTATTCATATCCAACCTATGTATCCAAACGGACGCCGCGTAAGAGGTCATGCTTTTGAAGACACCTTGGTACAGCATGTAAATTTGACGGCCAGACAACCCAGAGTCCTTCCGAGCAATCCTCCTAGATTTGTGCATCACTGAGACGGCGTCCGCCGCTACTTGCCTGATGTGGTTGCTAAACAGCAACTTCTCATCAAACAAAACACCTAGGTACTTTTGAACTCGAATTCGGCTGATTACATAACCTTTATACTTAATAAGGGGTTTCGACTTTATAATAATTTGTTTGCACCCTTGAGAAGCATACACTTGGCATACATAGCACACGTCTTGGGCACAGAAATCTTTAAATTTTGAATGTCCATCCAGCCCTTCGCGGTTGACAAGGCCGCTTGCGCTCGGTCTTCCAGCTGCACTTGTAAATTACCACGAACTAAAAGGAGACAGTCATCGGCGAAAGCCTAGGTCATGACCCCTTCTGGAAATGCCAATCCCAGAAATCCGTAAAATACCAGGTTCCACAGCAGGGGACCGAGAACGGAACCCTGCGGGCTTCCCTTAGTGTCGGAGTTTTCCACAGCTAGGTGCACATCTTTAAACAGAGCCGTACGATTAAACAGATAGTCACGTACTACGGCCTGCAGGTCTACGGGAACATTGCGGCATTCCAACTCATAGAGGACAGAACTACAACACAAGGAAGGAAATGCTACGTTTATAAAAATTGCCAAAACTTATTTACAGTCGGCGCTTTACACCTCGGCAAGAGCATTTAAGATGCAATCCTCGGTGCTAACCCCTTTCGTGAAGCCAGTGACTAAAGCTAGTAAATCGAAGCCAGTGTGGCTTCGATTTAGAACAAAGTTCATCTCAATGCTTTCCCAGAGCCATTCCACAGCCAGCATTTCAAGCAACTTGCCGATTACAGGCAAGAGGCTGATGGGTTGATAACTGCCGATCTCACTAGGATCCTTTCCTGGTTTTAAGAGAACCCTCACCAAAGCCACTTTCCAACAAGTCGGGAAGCAGCCCCAGCTAAGGCACCCCATGAACAGCCTGCCAAGAAGGCTGTTGAACAGCCATGAACAGCCTGCCAAGCAGGCTGTTGATGGCAGGCAGCAGATGGTAGAATACATCCGGGACAAGTTGATCAATCCTCGGTGCCTTTTACAGTGCCATTTCAAAAACCACTCGGTATATATCTACGGGATCCACAGCCCGTACGCCAGGGAAGGGCATAGTCTCCGCCCTAACGCCGACCTCTCTTCGCCCTCCGGAGCATCTGGAAACAGAGTATCCAAGAATGCCTGATAAGTCGTCACAGATGTTAAAGAGTGGTCACGACCACCAAACCCGCATCGAACACTGGACAGCACGTGCAATGGCTTTGGCCGGTAACATGATTTTGCGAGCTGCCAGAGACATAAACTATTTCAATTTTTAAGCACGGTAAGATAAAAATTGATGAAATCAAACAAACTGTTATTTCCTACTTTTTAAAAATTAAATAACGGTTCGCAGTCTATAGAGATGAGTAATATGATGGAATTATACCTTAATTTTAATATAATTCATCACAATTTTTCGACTACTACGTCGTATTGCTAGATCAAATGTTACCACGTTACTTCTATTAGTATTAAAGAATATTCTTCCTCCACAGTTTAGAGTGTGCCGATTGGTAATAGTAATGATCCTAATTCCACTTCATTTTGCAGAGTTTCACTTGAGATTAACCGCTACAAAAATTTTCTCAGTTATAAAATGTCGCAATTGATTCATATTTTGCGGTTATGTTTCGTAAACTCTGGTAACAGTCTGGGTATCTGACCGGTTTGCTTATCGGCTATCAGAAAAGATGGTGTACAGAAAGTCACGGACTTTTAAAACAAAGAGAGAAGGTTCTCTTTCTTGCCGGAAACATTCTGAATATTTTTCATATAATAAAAATTTGCTGCTGTATTTCCTTTGATAAGGAAAAAAAGGGGAAATGAAACCCGACTGAAAAAAATGTGAAGCAGAAGCCATTAGATTCTTCAGACGTCTGATAGGCAGTTTTGAGTCGGAGCTAGACACCGACCTCAAGTTTCAAATGTTTTCATCGCTGAATCAGTCCTTCAAGTAAAGTATTATACGTTGAACGATTTAAGTTTACAATTTTTATTTGATCCTCAAAAAATACTTACCGAAACAAGGTAAAATGAATAGATAGGTGAAAATATTGAGATTTTAAGCAAAAATTTATAAAATCACAATTTTTTTATCTATTTCGATTTAAAAATGAACTGTTCTGGGACTTCTAGATAATACGTATACGTAAATGTTCTGTACGTAAACGAACTTATAAATTAATTAAACTACAAAACCATACTCTGCATTTGTTTGCTTAGAAGATTTATTTCCTGTATAAAAATAAACTACACATTTTAAAGAAGTGGCGTTTCTAGAAACAAAAATAATTTTTATGTTATTTTTAAATGACTACTTATCTATTAATACAGAAAGGCAAAAAGAAATGCTCATAAGTAATAATAAATAGCTTTATGTTAATTTTCGGTTTAAAATTTAAAAAAAATCAAAATAACTAACTTTATTATTTATTTTTAAATATTTATTATTAAATGTTTATTAAAAATTATTACTTAATTTTATTAATGTTTTCTTTTTTTGGTGATTTTTGAGAATAAAGCAGCATATATATATATATATATATATATATATATATATATATATATTTATTTATTAAAATTGTTTCTTATATATTCATAAATACTGAATTACTCTGTATATAAATAAACACAATCTTACGAATATAGAATAAGAATTACAATAAGTAATATTTTAAGTATATACATACGTAACAATTTATACAACACATTCTGAAAGTTACGAAAATTATTTAAATTTAACTACCTAACTTTCTTCGGAACGCGTTCACGTACAATCTAAAATCATAATAGGCTACTATAGGCCTAAACGCTTCACGACAGGATACAAAATAAATTTTGCGTGGGAGAATATGTTTCTGCGTAAACGAAGTTCTGCTGCGAAGTTAAGTAAGTCAGCTCCACTCGCTGTACTTAATTGTACGAGTAGTTTAGAATAGGTATAAACTTTATGACAGTTCATTTCAGAGCTTTGACGTAACAAAATCCCATCCGTTCAAGACTGTTTAGTGAAGTTCAATGCAGAAGATACGGTATGTTTTTAGCTAATTAGGTAAATTAGTTCTACTGATTATCTTTCCGATATATTGATCGTAATAAACTTGACTAAGTAGTTGTTTAATTCAAAAAGTTATCTTTAACTTATCTTTAGTCGACTAAGCCGAATTATTACTCTTTAATAACAATCAAAATGTCAATAAATCGGTTTTATTCCTTTGCTGTTAATATATTTTTTATTATTGTAGTTTCTTTCCCTTTAAAAAGGTCATCAAAGTTATCTAAACAAATAAAAACAAAAGATTCTTGCAGGTATGACATTAGTTATATCTAGGACAGAAGCTTTTTTAACAGTTCGGTGCAATTTGGCGATTAAGCTTTCCAAATAAAAAACGTCAAAATAACTGGAATTATTTCTAATAACCGAAGAAATTATTTTCGAAACGTTGATTTATTCGTAATTTAAAAGTAAAATACACTACTATTAAGGGATTTTATGAACGGATTGAGTAGAATTTTGATTATTAATTATTATAATAAATTACTTGCCATGGATGAAATCCAGTAACTTTTTTCTGGATAGAATCCATAATTTTGCTCTCCAATTTCACGTACGTGCAATTACAGCTACGCACATCTCCGAGTGGGGCAACGACATGGTACTTATGGAGCTTTACTTATGACGGCCGACGGAGCAATGGTCTTCCTCAGGAACTTCCCTTGCAGATTACTGGCAGTGGCGGTCCCGAGCTGTGCTTCGCGGTTTCGCTACTTTTAGCGGGGGGAATGCATGACCGGGACGTGTATTTGCCGACGTTGAGTGGTGTGCGGACAGGGAAGTGAATCCCCCTTCCCGATAGCGGAAACTGGGTTAGGGGCTAGGCTGATGTGAACTTGCTCTGCCGAAGTCTTGCACCGTTCAGCGTAATCCGGTCAATTCGGCCCTTGACAGGGAATGTCCCATGAGTAACGATATCGGAAGCCTTAGTGCTACGTACGAGCCACGTTGGTATAGTGGGCCAGGCAGTACCTGACTCCCCGGCTCGGATTAAATCTGTAGAAGGCAGCTGACTGGGGTAATTAAGGCAAGAACAGTGATACATGCCATTCTTTTACTTTCACACGTTCTGTAGAATAGGACACACAGGAAATCTCATCTTGGACAGCCTTTTGTCTTCACAACCGAAGCGAAGAATTTAGCGATGTAGAAAAGGTAAATCGAACCAAGTTTTGAAACAAGTTTTGAGTAGTGTAGCGATGCCAAAATATTTACTTATCAAGAAGAGGGAAGGCGATTTCTTTAAAATTAGACCTTTCGTAATAGCTCGAGGCATCACAAAAGTTTCAAAGGACCGGTAAATGGAGTAAGAAAGACTGTTTGTCGAAACCGTCAATGATTTGCAATCGTCACAACTACTCAAACTCAAAAATACTGGAGTGATGGATAATGAGGTTGGCGGCGTGGTACTCTAAACATAAATATCTTAAAGGAAGTAGTCGCGGATAGGGACTCCGTGTAGACTGTACAGAAGAGAAAATCATTGAAGAATTTAGTATACAAGGAGTTGTAGTGTGTGGAAAATTGAACACACAACGCAACGACGAACTTGTATTCTCCACAAGCACCAGATTTAGCTAACATGGTTGAACGCATTATTATTGCGATATTGAAAAGTCGACTAACCGGAGAAAGCAGCCAAAACCGATTCAGAAAAAATAGTTGTCGCTAAGCAAAAAGTACTTTCAACGCAGGAATGAACTTCCCGCTAGTCATAAAATGCAGGATAGGGCAAAAACAATACAGAAGTCTGAACCTAACGTAATGAAGGTCGGAGTTCAGATAGTAAAGATCCCTGTTCACGGAAGTCAGAAAGATGCTGATACTGTATAATCATTGTAGATAAAGAAACTGTTGACCAAGTAGCTATGAAGCCTCTGAAAGCACAGAGGACTCCAAAAGAAAGGGTGAGCATTTTAACCGTCCCAAAAATTTCAGCGGGGAGGGCACCAGTCTAGATACAATACTCTCCGCTCAAACTGGAAGATAACCTCTCAATCACCATCGGTGGTATCAGAGATGGATGGAGATTTCATGTCCAAAGCTTTAGACACCCTATCTTTAGAGCTGGCGGCCGTCAGGAGGATGGAGAAAAGAAATAAAAATGTTTGACCTAGGGGAAAACCTGGGCGATAAATGTTATAAAGAATTTTCTAAGCTACTGATTAATTTATTTTAAGGTTGCGATTTTTAATAATTGCGGGCCTTTTACTCCCGTTTTGATATTTTTACAACATTTTTTAGAAATGGATTGTATGTTTTTAGGTTGCAAGGGTCCCCTACACACACCCTTGGTATCTTGTGTTCTTTTGGGTTTTTAGGTTCTATGACAAGTCTGTTTTTAGTATGATCTTTTGACGAGATCGCTATTTTTGATCAGGATGAGAACGTTTTAGCTAGGGCCAAAGGCTAATAACCGTAGTAGTCAATTTCCGCAATCCGTAAAATAAAAATAAATTACTGGTTGAAAAAGTTATTTTACTAAATAATTTAGAAAATTGCATCATAGCAAAAAAATTATTATAATTAATCATAAAATTATTTTTTTATGCTTACTGTTTTTTTCTTCGTTGATACTTTTGCAGAAATTTTTATTTCATCAAAAAATAATTTTATGAAATTTAATTTAAAAAATTACATTTAGGATATTGAAATTTAAGGTAAGTATATACGAACAATCATTGATAAAAAACAATTTTGTCAAAAGAATCAAAGATAATACTGCTTGTTTTTTAATAAAATTTCATAAAAATACATTCTGACGAAGCAGAGATTTCCGTAAAAGTACTAAATGTGGAGGAAAACAAAAAGCGGAAAGTTTAAAAAATTAATTTTATAAATACTAAGATACTTACAACTTATTCAATTACACCAAAACTAAAAAAGTGAATAATTGAATATTTTCATGAAAATAATATTTTTCGGAGTTAGTAAATCTTCTGGATAGGCTCAAATGATTTGATTCTTTGTCTAAAAACAGTTTTCGGAGCTAATATGGATCTCCTAATTTTGATACAATTAATCTCCGGATTTCAAACATTCTTTCCTGTCCACAAACTGCTTTTTTTAATCACTCATAATTTCATTATTAAGGAAAAACTTATCTCGACCACCATTATTAAAGTTAGTGGATTTAAAAAATTAAATTGTATACTAATGATGAGGTCGAAGAAGCGGATGCGAATCAGAAGAATAAACCGATCTGCTATCTTAGTTTGGTATTATTATCTTTATTTATTAATGATCCTGTTATTAATGGGAGTCAGTGAATAATTCTTGCTAGCTTTAATAAAATTAATGGAAATAAAATTTTAAAAAAACAATAAAAGAACCTAACAGTGAAATATTCCTCCGCGGAAAGTTTTTTTTACTTATTATATTTCTCCGAGTGAAGAAATATCAATTTAAATACATAGTTATTATAACCAAAGTTTTTCGATTAAAAAAAATTAATCTGACGGTATTGCAAAGCTCTCTAAAATCGAACGCTAATAGGCACCACCTTCACCACTACCCTCGCTTACTCTTATTTGCTTCCAATCTAGTACTCTGTACTTTTAACATCAACCTCATCTAAACTTTCCTTGTCGACCGTGAGAACAGAGACGATCTTCTTGCGGTCGACCAAGCGAGCACAACCTCTTCTATCTGAGAGAAAACCATCACTTAAAAATGTTAACTGGGGTGGAAAAGCCGTCTCTGGAAGACAGGATGCTCCGCTCACTCTCACTCTGTCTCTTTCTCTTATTACGGTGCCATTACAACGCGCATTCAATACGGGTAGGAGAAGCTGAGCAGCTCTGAACTGGAAGCGGAACTACAGGTAGGGGTTCCGGTGATGTTTGCTATGAACGTAAGAAGATAACAGAAGTACTTGCTTTATTAAAAAAAATAAAATTATTGCAAACTATTACAATAATCATTATTTTCCAACGTAATAAAGGTTTTAATTTCGTTGGAGAACTTCAAAAATATTTTTTAAAGGGATATCAAAAAGAAAAAAAATAAAGCAGGTTCACGCTGAGCGAAGTCTAAACAAAACCAAAATTAAATAATAAAAATAGTTAAACAAATAACGACAAATGACACCGTTTGCTTAGAATTTTTAAGAGTATTCATTTCTATACTTTTAATAGCCCGTAACTTTTCCTCTATAGTCTGTAACAAAAATAAAATTAAAATAAACAAAAACGATTGAAATTAAATGTATTATATTAAAAAGAAAGAAAACCTTGAGGTAGTTGATAATTTAGAAAATCAAGGCGTACAAAAAAATTGTAACCTAACTGATTTTACTCAAACAAAGCATTAAAACTGGAACGTCAGATATGTCTTAACAAACGGATAAGAGTGTCGCCTCAAATTACAGAAAAATTCGAATCAATGTATAAAATGTAAGCTACACCTAAGTCACCGGTACTTGCTGAATGATGTCTGCGAACCAAAAGCCACAAGAAACAGTAAACATCTGATGAATGACGTTTCTATAATTTCCCCAGGGAAATCCGAGGCCAACTCTTCCTAGTATACTGCCGTATACCACAGTACAGTCACTGTTTAATTCATACTTCTGTCTTACTAAGCGCTCACTGTAGACTCGTTCGTCTTTCTCAAGCACTATCAATTTCCCGTTCTACTCTTCTCTGTAGCTTAATGACTAATAAAATCCATCGTACGAACACTTTTGTATTCTAATACAGATACTTCATCAAAAGCGGTTTGATTTTAAACTTGTTTTCAATGTAAATAACTAATATATAAAATAATAAAACCTAAAATATGTAATGCGCTTGGAAGAACCAAGGACATTAAACGAATAACACTGCAATAATATGTTTTAGACAATTACGATGACTCCCGAACGGAAAACGATCTGCGAATTTATAATTCTTTGTATGTATACAGAACAATGGACTCGTTAATTTTTCCGAAGCACGTATATTCTAAATAATTTTTTGTTCTTTCTTCACAGAATGGAGTATGACTGATGATCTTACTTCCGAGTGGGGACAACTCAAGAGGAGATCATCAGGAAATATGAAACTTAGCCATTTTTCGATTTGGAACTTGGCGGGACTCTCAAAGCTAAATAAAATATACAGGGTAGATTTTTAAACAAAAAATGGATAAGTTTAAACTTGGTATACGGAATTAGTAACGTAAGGTAAAAACTTAAACAAGATTTTTTGTTAGAAATTTATAGAAATAATTAACACAAATCAAGGAAATGCAGTAGAAATAATAACGGATGAAAACGTAATTCAAATAGCTCGTTAAAGTAATAAGAGAATTATTTTAGTAGTGATAGATTCAAAACCAAAGACTTAACAACAGGCAGAATTATCTGCAATCCTTTTCGGCAGGTTTCCGAAAGAACATTCCGAAACCAAATGATCTTCTGTAAAATTTCAATATAAATCTCAAGTGATCTGAGAAATTTCAATCGAAATTTAAGATACTGAAGAAAATATGAGAACAAAGGGTTTTGAATTAAGACTAAACTGTCTAAAAGAAAATTAAAAAAGTCAAAATTGTGAATACAGTTACAAGGCTTAAAACTAATACAAAAGAGTTGAAAAAGAATAGAAATTTTAAAAAGGGAATGATTAAGACGGAGGAAGAAATTCTACGCAGAAAGGTAAAACGACAGTTATGTCTTCAGCAAACCAAAAATAATGGAAGAAATTTTAGAAATTATGAGTTAGAATAAACTATATAAAAACCCTAAAAATTATGAAGGAATAAACCTTTCAACTAAATAAGCGGTTGTGGTACCTATTGTATACATTCTTTAGAAATAAATTAATAGAATGTAAAATTTTAAATTAAAGTAAATTAAAATGTAAAAATTTGATTATCAGGAATGTAGATGATGAACTTATATCAAAATAAGAGAAAAATTTGAAGAAATGAAGTCAAAATGCATTACAAGCAGAAAGTTAGATAGAAAACAACTGTTACTGCGACAAGAAACATCATGTGACAGGAATGTACAAAGAAACTATACTGAGGGGAAACAACTTCAGATGAGGATTTTGGAGGAAGAAAAGAAGTTGGTGATAAGACACTGTCAATGATACAAACTATTTTGTTAGAGTCTGACAGAGCTCTAAAAGGCTTGAAGAAAAGTAAGACAAAAATAACGTACCTTCTTTACATAAAGCAGGATTGAATAGACTACAACAGATGAATATGTAGAATTATGAGATCGGAAAAGTATCCGGAGATTAAAAAAAATTTCAATCGTTATCATACTAAAGGCAGCGTGAGAAATACTTAACAATCTAACATTTCACGCATCGAAAATGTTTACAAGGATAATTTACAAACAAACGAAATGTGTAACGGAAGGTGTAGTAGACGCAAACCAAGAGTATGAAATAGAGAAGCTGTTCGGACTCTCAGACTAATCTTAGAAGGCTTAAAAAGAAAGAAAAACCCCTGCATTCGACTTAAAGATTTGAAAAAGACATTTGATAGTGTAGAATGAAATAAAAGTTTTAACATTTTATGGTAAACTGAAATGTAGTCTAGGAAAGAGAAAATTTACAGTTATATATATAATAGCCTATTTAATAAATTAGGTAGCAGTAATAGGAGTAAGAAATAAAAGAAGACTGGCAGGCTTTGGTTCAAGAAGTGAGACAAGGATGTATAATTTGTTTCCGTTGTTTTTCAAGTTGTATATATGAAAGAAGGATCAGAGAAGTTGAAAGAGTAGACTAACTATTGAAACAGGAAAGAATAAAAATGTAAGATTCGCCGATGACACTATCATTTTGGAAGAAACCATAATGAATTACAAGAAATTCTAAACGGCATGTATTCAAGCAAGGAGAAGGATTCAGTTTGAAAATAAATAGCAGCAAAACAAAGGTAATGAAGTGCGACGGATAGAATGATAATGAGGATGTAAGACACGGATATAAAACATAGTAGAATTTACAGAACTTTTCTACCGAAATAATCAAATTGCAAAGGATGAATGAAAAAAGGCAGAGATCAAAAGCAGATTGGCACAACTAAGAGGAACTTTCCCGCATAAAAGACGTCTTCTAGTATTAAATATAGAAATAAGACTTAGAAGTTGTTATTTAAAATATTTGTATGAAGCGTAACGTTTTTTTGTTTTTGTTTTTTTTTTTAATGAAATATGGGCAGTATGAAAAGCAGAAATGAAAGGAAAACAGTCTTTTGAAATGTGATTTTACAGATCGATGATAGAAATTAAATAGGTTGAGTAAATACAAAATGTTAGGTGATGAATTGTAGTTTATATAAACTGAAAATGTACTGAATATAATACGAATTGAGCTCTTTTAAGAAAATAGGAGAGGGGTTTCTAGCAGAATTTCGCAAAGAGGCAGAAAAGGTTGTTGGGCTAATATATTAAGTCATCCCAGCTTTGGTTAATTTACTATAAAGGATGATCAGAATTAATGAAAGAGATAACTGAAATTGCGGATTTAGTAGTTGTCTTCAAGATAAAAGATTAGCACAGAACGGAATCTATTGGATAACAGCCTCTAGACAAATGACTGATGGCAAAAAAAATTAGTTACACTTTTTTTAATAATAAGTTGTCATTTTTCTATTGCTTAAATATCTTCAGTCAAAACTGCTTAGATTTTTTAGCTCACTATATAATAGTGAAAAGTTGAAGTGAAGTTTAATAATACAGCAAACAAAGTTAACAAATATTTCCTCTTGAATGCGGTAGAGTATCCGACAAAAATATAATAATAAAATAAATTACCCAACGGAATTGTCATTAAAACTGATCGTCCAAAGTTTAGCTAATGCCGAAATAATTTTCAGTATTACGAATACTGTAAAAATATGTCTAGAAAACCAGAGATGATGTATGTGATGAATACGATATTTTTACTATATCTCATTTTTTCTATCAGAGACCTAGTTCTATTTATTTCAGGTTTCCTTCAACTTAAATATAGAATAAAACGTAGGATTCTGAAGTATCTTACGCACACGACGGAATGGAAATATTGGGTGAAGATACAAGTACAAAATCGAGAGTGATGGAGAAGTATGCGGCCAGTCTGTTAACAACGGATTCTCATTATGTTTTACAGAAACAACAAATTCTCTTACCGCAACTCTCGTTCACTCCGTATAAGAAATAAGAACGGTAGCAACTGCTAACTTTCAACGAAAAATTTAAGAAAAATTTATTGTTTAGAATACGTTTGTTTTTCAAACTGATGGTAAGGTTCCTTAGAGCGAAATTTTATAATACGGTAAATTTGATAATGCATTTTTATAAAAATTGCATTTACCAAACGCCAAGTGATACAATTACACAAAACTATTCAATCCACGGAAGAGAGAACGTTGTTGTTGGATGACTGTGGTAACTCGAAAGAGCAAAACCTACACCATGTAATTTTAATTGTATGATTTCAAAATAATACTATTCTAATATAAAAAACTATTAATATTAATAACAATTTGTTATTATTAATATTTAAATAATTCTTTGAAAACTAGGCAATAATTAAAATAGATCTATCCATCACGCGAAAAATAAATCAATTACTCTAATAAGATGGGGGTCTAAAAAATTAATTTATAATAATTTTATAAAATTATATAATATAGGCAAGGTAGAGACCCCGAATTCCTTCATATTATTTTATTTCGTTTATTATTTTTGATAATTCAGATACATTTGCTTAACTATCTGAATGAGAAATTTAAGATGGATGAAATCATAGATGAAAAAATAAGAATTCCAGCTGGGAACTGAATCGAGAATAGTTTATATTAACGTTACCTAAAGTTACTACACCGAATAATCAGTCTAAAATGTTCATTATAGTATCGCATAAGCAAGTTCACCAAATAACTCGTAAACACTATCAAATTAAAAACAGAGAATATTTTGAAACTGAAACTAAATGTAGACATAGTGACATCACAATTTTTTTAATAAACATTTTAAAAGTATGATATTTTGAACAGCGATGTGAAACAAACCTACTTATTAGATGTGTTAACCACAAAAGAACATTGCGTTTATAAAACGAAAAAATTTTAACTCTTTCTCTAAAAAAATCTTGTAAAATCTACACTTAAATGTTGCATGAATCGAGTATTACATTAAAGAGCACATCTAGCCAGGTGGTCCTCTTCAGTCCAAGTAGAGGTAAGGTTGAAAATGTAATGAGGGATGAAAGTGACGGAATGGATGATTGTGTGGTGATTATTCTGTTTCAAATTATTTTCCACGCTATTCATGTAGTACTGCGTGTAAGCGACAAAATAAAATATATTTAATTGAAAACTTATAAATATGCTACACACATAATATTCTGAAAAAATAAAAATATTATATTCGGAGGAAAAATACGAGTAATTATTAAAAACATATAATACGCCTGAAATGTACGTTTTCGTTTATTTAAAATAAATAACTGCATGCTGATGACATTTGCGCACTCGTAATTCTCTCCATGACGCAAAATCAGATAAGCAGATGCGTTTGGCGTGGGGAAAACATCGAAACGGTGGAAAGCCAAAAGACAGGGACGGGATGCGAAAGGAAAAAGAAATAGAAAGCGAGCAACGAATTGAGGTCAGAAGAAATAACGCGGAGACAGAAAGAGCGTTATTAAAAAACTTGCTTTGTAGAGGATGGGTGGAACGGTCGTGAAGGACACATTACCACATTCTAACCCCTCCCCGTAACGACGAAGTGGCGTGTTGCTCGTCCACAATTTCACCCTCACCCACACGGCCTTTACACAACCCCTTCCATCGCTAAATGCACAATTACCCTCAACAGCAATAACACAACAACCCTATTACAGAATATGATGTTTTTAAAAATAACAGTATGTCTTACAAAAACGACAACCTTAAATTATTCTCGTAGAATAAATAAATTAAAAACGAGCACGAGTTCAATAGATACAAAGATAAGCACTAATAAAATTAAAAACAATGTTAAAGTGTTACGTGTTTCATCCGATAGCATAGAAAATACAAACAGTTTCGCAGTTATAAAAAATATATTTTGGAAAAACTACAACTTTAAAGTAATTTATTTGATTCATTCATATGCATCACAAAGTAAAAGATCATTAAACGTTACTGATAAATTAAGACGTCCTATTAAAATAATTTTACAATACCAACGATTTTGTAATTATAAAAATTAAAATCAATGCTCAAATATTCATGGAATTCAATCATCTATTTACCTACACGAATTAGTTTTACGTACAAACAATTTTTATTTAAATCTTGTGAATCTAGAGTAACGAATCTCAAACAAGCAAACTCTTTTTAAATTTATTACTTTTACAATAATAATTTCAAAAATTTCTCACTCGGAAAAATTTGTTTTTCGAGTAAAAATAAAAATTTCCGAATAAAAATAAAATAAAATTTATAAATTTTCCGAATAAAAATTTATTTTTATTTTTTTCCGAGTAGTCTTTTATCTAAAATCAATACGGTGTACTTAAAAAATGTAAAACTTTTTATAGAATTCTGAATGTAAATAACGCATACGCTGAAAATATAAATATATAGACTAATAATAGGAACTCGGGAACTCGATTAAAATAACTAGAGAGCGAAGTTGATATTGTGAATAGGAAAAGGAAGCGGAATGGAATATTTGGATGTAAACCGAGTTAATTATTTGATGAATTGCAAATAGAACTAAGCAGAGCTCTGTTGATGGGTAGGTGGCGGGTCGAACCCGAGTTTGGAAAGTAAGCTTGACAGTCGGAATGAAAGCTTAATAAAGCCTAATTAGGTCGCAGACCGAGGGAGCGGTAACTAGACTGAGTGAGAATCCGGGAATGAAAACGACTACTAGCGACACCAGCGGATGGTGGAATAATTAACAGTAGACAGCTCGCGTCTGAACTGAGACAAATCATTCCTAACTTCCAAGCGAGTAGGAGAACTTACCCCTCGATTCACCATCTTAACGACATTCATTTAGAAACATTTAGATAAACTCGTAAAACAACATTAACGGATACACAACACAACATCGGCACGTAACAAGGATTTACATGTCTCGCTCTGCCTAACCGACTTGTTTATTCTAGAAATATTTTCTTTCCCAACTAAAAACAATCAATTCGTTTTAATAAACATACAATCAAACACATCTTTACCAGCATGGAGAGTGTTCGTATTATCTGAATAATTGTATTTCACAACTTAATTTTTAAAGTAAATGTCTTTTTTAATAAAAACTTTCTGAGAAGTATTATTATTCATACAATTTTTTTTATGTATATATTTAGAGGCCGCGCCCCCTTATCTCGACTCACATTTGAGAAAATATTTTGGGTGGGGTCTCATTAGATCTCACTTGATTTTCCGAGTTTTTTAAGCCCATTACATCAAAGGTCTCGAGTAACTGCAATTTTAATGTTTTCAGCATTCTTCTTACAATTCTATAATATCGGGAAAATATATATCAACCAAATCTTATTTGTCTATAAAATGAAGAAACTTCGCGGAGAATTGCAAAATTAGGATAATTACACAATATAATTGTATAATTACCCTAATTATACAATTTTTTTTCAGCGTTATTTTTATATTAAAATCACCTAAAATTCACTAACTCCATAAAAATATATAATCGAATTACGCATTTTTCTTTTTCCAATAATAAAAAAAATATTTTTCGTTTTAACCTTGAATAGTATTGAACTAACGATCAGAAAGCAGTGAAATATCATATATTCATTCTTGATATTACATGAAGAAGCCTTCAAACATGATTAATAAATATAATGAATCGACCATGAAAGAGTAAAAGAGAAGTAATTTTACAAAATATTCTTCTTAATGTACAAAATGACATAAAAAAAGTTGCATTGTGGGAAAATATTTGGTCGTTAATTAATACTTATACATATGGTGGCTAAATTGTACTGCAAAATAACTGAGATTATTTTCTGAATAATTTATTCTTTTCACTAACAGTACAAATCAGAATTTTTTATTGTGGTTTGTTTGAAACTTATCCGCATAATTATCAAGTCTGAATTTATGTAGTTCAGTTGAAGTAGGATTAAATAACTCCGAAAAGTTTACATTCAGAATTTATGAAACCGAAGAAATTTTTTCGAATTTGAATAAAAGATTAATAATTGCAAACACAAAGAATACGCGTAATGAAGTTTCATTGTTCAAAAAATGAATTACGCGCCAGCGTTAGTCCTTAGTTGTTCAGTATTTACTTTAAGTTAATAATTCCAAGCAATTAATAGATACGTAGGAATTAATCGTGCGAATCAAAGTATCGTAGCATAGCAACTGAAAATTATTCAAACCAAAATGACCATATGAAAATTATTTTAAAGCTACCAAAATAAATCTTCCTTAAATAAATTTGTTTAAAAAGAAAATATAAACAAAACGTTGGCGTTGTACTAAAACCAGTAATTATATTATTTAATTAACAAGTTTATAAATTATCGAGTGAAGAGAAGTATCTAACATTATAGTTTTCTATCACTAAATTATGTGCTTGTAAAATCCTTTCACGGTTTTATAAATTTCAAATGAAAAAAGCACGCTGATGATTTTATAGTAAATTAAATTTAGTATAACTATGTTAAATTTTACACTTACGATAAAATTTTACTATTGGATTTTAATATTTTTACGAAATTAAGTCCGTTTTATAAATAAAGGCTTATTTATACTGTAGGGTCAGAATCCCACTTTTCAAACAATTACTCACCTGCACATTGAACCGAACACTTTGTAGATAATAAATAATCAATAATATCTATTAATAAGTTTAAATAATCTTTAAAAATCTCCATTATTAAACAATTTAAAAACGGCTCTGACCAGTAGGATAAGGAGGTAATTGTAGATGTATAGAACATTTGTGTTACCACAAAGTTTTAAGTGGATCGTCATCTTGGATTTTTAGTCGATTATTATGAATCGTTTCTTTCAACGCTTCTTTTTCTTATGTAATCACAATGTAATAATAACTTTCATGGATGTTGTTGGTTCAGTTTTTTAACCGCTAAATTTGGAAGCGGGAAACTTGCATCTACTGTTGCCAGCTCCGGTCCGATTTGGTTACTGTTCAATAAAGACACAAATAAAAAACTCATTGAATTCGATTTCAGTTATCAGCTTCAATTCAATTTTTCTCACGTACCCAGTCAACGGGGTTTATTTTACTGCCCCATAAGCAATAAGCAAATAGAACGCCATAAAGAATAATTTCTGATCCGGTCATCCGATTTCGAAAATTCAAAGTGCAAATCACTCTTCCCATTACACTTTACAAGGTGAAATGTAAAAACCATACAAAATACAATACCCTGAATCAAATGAATTTCTTCAAGTTATTAGCCAACGTATCATAAATCTCGATCTGCTACAGTTGTACGCTTATGCTTCTTTACCGATGAACACTACCGTTCAACGTGCCAAGGATTTATTTGTTTCTGTGATCCTAAAGCCATATATATATTACGTGTTCATTACATTAATAGCAAGCCAGTGAAATTGTTTTTAATCCTAAACTTAGTAAATATTTTCATTTTGTATTTAACGTTTAATATATGTACTTTTAGAAGTTAATCCTGAACCCATGAATCTACACTTTTCCACTTCTTTAAATGTTTTTGTATTTCATCAGTACAACTGGATTAAAGAGTTTTTCCATTATTCAACCCGACCTTTATATTGGAGAAAGATATTGATTTCAGTTTCACATGCCCATTTCCGTATTCCTATCTTCGTTCATTGCTTAACATAAAAAAATCTTTGGCACGGCTGTGGTGAACCTACTTCTTGCTGTCCGAATTGTTCGATTCTTTAATTTTTTCTTCGACATCAATCTTTTCATTACAGATTATACTTCAGTGCCATCTCCTTTCTTTTGTGGCTTACCTTTACCATTTCGTTTGAAATCACACCGTTTTTCCTTTTTAACTTTTGAAGCTTCTCCTTCAAAAACCTTCTTAAAGCAGCTTATCATAAAAAGTAAATAAATACACCACTATGATACCCACAATAGTACTTAAATTACGAGAAGTTAATGAAATTAACATCCTTCAAAACATCAGTTATTACTTCTTTTTTTTTTTTTAATAACACGTTACCTTTGCGGGTAATTTTATTGACTTTATAATTCTTTAAAGAACATCAAGATGGGAAATTTTCAGTTTGAATATCAAAATAGGACGATCATTTCAGATGTTATTCTACGGCATATTGATGTAATTTCTAATAACACATTGGGAAGTCGCTCCGGTGATAAATAATTATAGAAATGTGGAATTCCAACATCCATATATTTCGTTTCAATATGAAATCGCACTGAATTTCGATTAGTTCCAGTTGTAAATTTTCATCAACAGTTTCAATATCAATGGACAAAGGAAAAGTTAATAATTGAAATTGATTTTCACATTTCTTGAAGTCAAAAAATCTTCTTTCGAATTCATTTTCTAACGATTTAATTCGCGGGTATATTCTGATAACTTCAATTGTGGTGATTTTTGTAATAATGACTGACAAGATTCAAAGTGAGATAAATTTTCTTTTTGAATTTTTTTTGGGCAGAGTAATAATCTCCGTTTGAAAACGTTGATACTGTCAACTAAGGTGGTAACCACATGCTGTTTGCCCTGTATTTTGAGATTAAATTGACTAAGTTATTTGTAATGTCAACGGCAAACCCAGCGTCTTTTAATATTTTGCATTCATAATTTTTGGATTCTAAAAAAAAGATAATTCGTTTATTACGAATATGTAATAACGGTTGAAGATACCATCTGTCTAATATGTTATACTCTGAATCAACTATGTATAAAAAAAAGAAAACAAAAGATGTTTATAACAAGAAAATTTTCTGTTACAACCATTTGGTTTTATTCTAGGATCGGTTACTTTGAAATTAAAGGGTTCTGGTTAAAACTTTTAATCGGATCGCAATTTTATATAACAGTTTTACTAATTTTCTGTTTTTTAAGTTTTGTAGGTCTAATAAACTAGTATTTGATTGTAACAAGATTACTTTTATTTCCAATTCCGAAAGTTCACTTTCATTATCTTTCTAATTTATGTTCTCAATGTCGGAATTGGAATTTTTAAGAAACAGTAATATTTATTCAACTTCAACACTATGATGACTATTAACATCAATCGTTTTTGAAACGTGTGAGCAGAACAAAAGCGTGAAAACAAAGGAAGACACTAAACCGTATCAATCACTCCATTACAAAACTCACCGTTTTGAGACTGAAAATTTTAAAATATAATAACAGAGTGCATTAATAGTATTAAAAATTAAACGTATATGTACGTTGGTAGTATTTAGAAAAGACGTATAGAAAACGTATCAGCAAGAATGTGGTCTTTTACAGGTGTTAAGTGAAACTATATTAGTAGTACTTACAAGCTTAAATGTTATGGAATATAACGTTGAAATATAACGAAAGAAGTTATTTAGAATATGTTTAACAACTTACAGTAGGTTTGATTAGAGTAGTAGACCAAAAAAAGATAAACCTTAGCCTATAAAGAAATGGATGTAGACCATCTCTCATTAATTTTTAACATTTACGTAGAAGATATCAGAAAAGATTTTTAAAAAATCTGACAGCGAAGTAATAATTCAATGAGAAATCGCTGATATATTTCGTAACTGTCAATAAAATTAAATCGAAAGAAATAGTGAATGGTATGTATCCAGTGGTGGTGAGAAATTTCTATTTAAAAATAAATAGTAGTAAAAAATGAAATGTAATGTGACGTTACGAAACAAACCGGTTAATTAAATATTTAGGTAGATGAACAATACAGCTTACGTCAGAATTCGAAGAATTTTATTAATTCGAAAGTAAACTTACAAAGGACAGACGGTATAAGAAAAATATAAAAAGAATTTTGTTATTTTTATATCAAGCAGCACTTAGAAGGAATGTCTTAACAAAGAAAAAAATCTGTCAAAGAAAGAAAAAACAAAGATTTAGGAATTAGAGAAAAAATTTATAAAAATTTATACAGAACCTAGCGTTGTTTGGCTTCGAAAGAATGGAAATAC
This sequence comes from Lycorma delicatula, assembly GCF_047948215.1. NCBI lineage: Eukaryota > Metazoa > Arthropoda > Insecta > Hemiptera > Fulgoridae > Lycorma > Lycorma delicatula. The sequence goes on from NC_134455.1 coordinate 248,987,406, forward strand.
GAAAAATAGAAATACAAAGAGAAGAGATATTTGAAATGTATTAATATAGATAAATGGTGAGAATTAAATAAATTAAAAAAATTAAGAAACTTAATACGAAATGGAAAAATAAGAAGCCTATGCAAATTTTAACGAAGAACTAGTTTTTTTAGATCAAAATTATATTTCGGCATCTACACATATAATTATTTAAATGTTATATTATATTATTTATTTAGTTATACGTTATTAGTTGTATTAGTATTAGAAGGGAGTGTAGAAATTAAAAACTGACCGGGGTAGAAAGATTATAATGCACTAAATGAGATACGCTAACTGAAGACGCAGCCTGAAATAAAAATCTTGGAATTAAGAAATTAAGATAGAATAGAAGAGAGGGAAATAATATATCAAACGAAGTCATATTACTGACGGAAAAGAACGCAGCAAAATGTCAGGCAATACGTCTTTGTTTTATTTTGTCTCCCTCATTCATATTTAATTATACAATTCTGTTTGCAAAAGAGCAAAGCAATTCTGTTTGCAAAAGAGGTCATAATTTAATCAAAGATTATGGAGCACTATAATATTAATATGAAGTTGCAAAACGTGAGGTATATGAAATAAATGGCACGTTTAGGTCTACATTTTTTTCATTGTAACAAAATCGATATAGTTACGAGCGTAAAATCTTCACCTTCTTTACTTCTGTAAACATTACAATAGACGGTCACTGTTTATATACTGTACATAAACATTACTTCACGTGCCTGTTAAATAGCTTCCTCTTTTTGACAGCATAAACATATTATGTATACGCGCGCGCATACACACATCTATTTTCTATTTTGGGCCATAAACAAGTTTATGAGGGAAATAACCCTCTTTTAAACTCCTTTCCCTCGCATTTACCCCACTCGTGTCTGCATTCTCGCATACCAAGCCGTCAACTTAAGCTTTAAAACAAAGAAAATTTATTATTATTGTTTAGTTTGCTTATGAGATAGATACATTTAGAATATACTAAAACCTTTATACCTTTAAAAATTGTCTTTGAGAAACGCACTGAATAAAAGAGAATCTGAATATTCTACACCGCTGTTTCTTCCAAAAAAGTATTATTTCTACTATTCAATATTATTAATAGGACTTAATTAATATTTAGTCCTTATTCATGTTATTTGTAAAAAAAAAAAAATTTCGTCATTACTTTTATTTTGACAGCTTAAAAGTTAGTTATAAAGATTTTCCTTATATTAATTTTAATTACTTAATATTTTCGATAGTTAGATACTTTTATTTCGTCTAATTGTTCGATAATTCAATTTTGTGCGTTCTTGCCTTGTTATAGAACGTAAAGAGAGAGATGAAACCTACTTCGAAGATATATTATTGATCGATGAAAAGAAAGTAGATTTATGTATAAGTTTAAATAGTTAAAATAACGTCACATTAATTAATTAATGTCAAAAATACAAATAAAAAGCAGTTAAAAAAGAAAAGTGCCGGATTTTAACACTTTACACTGTTTTACGAAAGTGAAATTCTGAAACCGCTTAATCCTCTCTCAATTTCCAACGAAAAAATTCATTAGCAATATTACAAAGGATTACAGAGTTAAAGATTCATTTAAAAGCTTTCATTTCATTCCCAAGACGCAGTACAAAAATACTCAGACATGTTCAACTTCTTTTAATAAAATATCTGATGTGGGCACCGCATGACTTCCTTGTACGCCTATTAAATTACATATACCCATTTTTTTTTAATTAAAAATAAAAACAAAAAATAAAATTTCATTTGATTAATAACTTCTGATAATTTTCATATTTTTTTATTGTTACTATAGAATTATTATTTATCGTAAAAATCTTTTTACAATCAGAGATTAATAATTATTATTAAATCAATATATTTAAACTAAAAAAAATTAAATAAATTTAAAAACTTACAAGGGGGGTGCCTTCCCCTTTTAAAATCCAAAATTTCATTAATTAAAATTTTACTTTGCTACAACTCTGGAACCAATAAAAATAAGTACCACTTATAAGAGAGTTTTTCAACGATATATTATAATATATCGTTGAAAAACTCTCAACGAGGGCTTATTACTGCAGTTAAGAAAAAGTCGAAAATCCAGATTTGGATTTTGGGCTTTTTGGACACTTTTACTTCAGTCGATTGCAATCGAAAAGGGAGGTGCATAACTAGATGTACAACAGTCCTAAATCCAAAATTTCAAAATCCTACGGCTAATCGTTTTTGAGTTATGAAGATACAGACGTCACGTCGAAATTAGTCAAAATGGATTCAACGATGGTTAAAATGGATATTTCCGTTGAAATCTGAAAAACGAAATTTTTGCGATTACAATATTCTCTTTACTTCCTTGTACGAACAAGGAAGTAAAAAAAAATCAAATATGATGTGGACGAAATTTTAGCGCATTCGAAGGTTTTTCATAGAAGAATGAGGAATGTTGAGGATGGTTACATGGATCCTTATTACGTTTTCGGTGAAGCGAGCGACTACAAAACTTAACGGTGCGGAAATATAAAGACCGGCCTGAGAACCTCCAACTACCAACCACAGGTACCAATCGTCTTTTTGTCCCGCTGTATATTAACCAGTTATATATTATGGCAGATGAAATTAATTATTATCAAAAAGTCAAATAATAAAACAAAAATTTATTAAATTCTAACAACGTTACAAAACTACAACAATCAAACCTCATTACATGTTACTAATATTAATATTAACAATGTAAAGGCATAATAACAATTAATTAAATAAAAAAAACCAAACAAAATAGAAACGTTTAGTTTCAAATGTCTTTATTAAAATTTTACTTAAACGTTTTAAGATATTACAGTTAAAATTCTGATTATATTGTACCTGTTAACATGTTCTAGTCATTCATTACAATAATCACTCGAACCATAGCTGATATTACAAACATCCAATGAGAAATACCGTACCGTGAATAAGTTATCTTTATTTTCGTGAAGTTAAAAAGTTTAATAAATAAAAATATCTGTTTTTAAACGAAAACAATCTTTTTCATACTGAAAAAGAACGCTAAAATTTGATCAGAGCATCAAATTTTAGCGTTCTTGTGAAAGTAGAAAACTGCCTTTTGCAAGGCTTTCCTGATGTCTTCATTAATAAATTACAAAATATTTCCATTGATCGAACTGAAGCGAAATGGTCTAATAATAATCGTCCCTAATAGTGAAAAGATTCGCTCGAAATTATTTTTTTGGTCTTCTTTCTCGAAAATTATACTAATTCAGGGAAAAATTTACATTTAATTGGGAAAAAAGGCTTAGCCACAGAATCCTTATTCGAAAACCTAACATTTTTCTTCTTTCTCTTAATGTATTATAAGGCTTATCCTTTGCTTCATTTATAATATTTTTCATACGAAGTTATCGATAGTTACTTCAGTTTTTAACTACGCTGTTGATAGAATATTACATGAAACTCATCATCTAAGGACAAGTAAAATTCAAGTTCCTTCATTTGTCATAACAGAAAGTTGCTTAACTAATCATTACAAACAAAAAACCTAAAAGTACATCCATATATCCAATACTCATTCAACAAAAACAAAATATTTCTTTCTTACTCTTTTTGCAGTCTCCGTAATTCTGTATCAACTATGTAATAAACATTAAGCCAGAATAAAAGAGTATTATATCTACATTTACTTGTTAACTAATAAAGTACTGTTAACACATATCGTTTCAGATAGTTTAATCTTTTTTATACATAAAGGACATTAATCCTTTACAGTAGATGAAGATTGCACATAATGCACGTTGACCTAAAATGTTTGACAACCTTCTCTTATATTTATATCATATGTTATTCTAACAGCTTCTTATATTCTAATAGATTCTTATATTTTTAATATGTGATTCTAATTTAAAATCTCTATCCGAACATGAAATTGAATTCTTAACGCTATTATATAAAAATAATAAGGTAAAGATGTGAAAGTAATATTTCTTATTTGAAACAATATAGTTCAACTCTCTAAATAAAAAGAAATCAATAGTACGTATCTAAGTGATAAAGACTTATAGTTTTATGCAACTTATCTCATATAAATAATGTGTTTTTAACATTGACGAAATAAACTAAATATGGTTCATTAGTCAGTCAATTTTGTTGGAGTTAGAATTCGTAGCTTTATCATACGATGAATTGCAATGCGAGATATTATTGAAAACAATCAGAGTGTGGAGGAAGATTGGAATTAATTTTTCAGATTTTATTGAATCGTTTACGTGATTGTCACTGATACTTGAACAGGCTATCGAATTTAACATCGTGTCTGGAACGAAACTCCATTTCTCTTTCGGTAAGGACTATTATTTAACAATCTATGATCAAACTTTATCTGTGTTGTCGAATATGAAGTAAAAATATGAGATTCGGCCAAACAAACAATTGAAGCATTAGCTTTTCTGTAACTAACGATTGCCGTAGATTGTTTCTAAAACGCCTTTATCATGACCATTCAATCCTGTGAGAGGTTTTGAACATTGCTTATACTTCAGTGCGTTGAACGAAGACGACTGCGATATTTATTGAAAAGGCAATTTTATTTCATTTTGAAGTTTTTGAACCTGTGATTTGATCTCACAAGCAGCAGCAGTTCTTACTTCGCATTTTTGTTTGCCTATTATATCTTCGTAATCTGTTACTTTATTTTTATTTACAGCTTTTTTCTTCAAGAAATCATAAACATTATTGACAATTTCACGTGCTGGAGTGTGAAGTTTATATTCTTAACTACAGATTTAAATTCTGTCATAAGTAAAAAATAAAGCTGTCGCTTATGATAATAAAACACAAAACCAGCCATTTTTTAATACACTTAAGCGCGTAAACTAAAACATAATTTACAAAAACTACGAAACGCAACAAATAATATGTACACATTATTATGTGACTACGCATCGCATTCCAAGTAATTATAGGACATACTAAAAATGAATCTGAATTCATTCAGTGAGAATAGTTTATGAAATTGTTGTTTTTAAGTTTTAATTTTATTGTTCAGATAGATTCCAACTGGTGTTTTACTGTTTTAGTTCAAAAAATTTTATCAGTTTGAAAACGAAAAAAGTTTCCTGAACCTTTGTGAAATTCAAACCAGAGTTTTCTCGTACTTTAATTTTAAATGTTCGATTTTCGAAGATTTATATTTCTTATCGAATACAAATATTACATTATTTGAATTGCTGTTTGGAATTTGGTGTTTTTTAACTGCTACTACATTTATTTAAATTTTGTGATAATAGGCTTTTCTTTTGCCAATTTTTATTTCACATATGTAATAATGATTTTGCTTTCTTGTTTTGTTTATTTTCGGAATTAAAAATAAAAGTTACAATATAAATAAATTGCATATTAAGCACACCGTATATTTAATACTGCAACATTAAATTAAGCTTCCAAATCAAGCAGGTCCAGGTGGATATGGCTGGCTTGGTTGGAAGGACTCTGGCGTACAAGAAGGTTCTGGCAAAAAGGGTGATGAAGACTACCGCCCTAGAATCGACTATCCAAACGCATGTAGTGGCAGATAATGAGGGCATCCTTCAACAACTAGAGGAGTGGCTGGAGGATGAGAAAATCGTGGGCCTAATAACGCGAAGATGGCCCAAAGAAGTTTCTAAGTTTCTGGTGGGTAGGAAAGAGGCATGCTTTCGGGAAGGGTCAGCGGACGTAGCAATTCTGTTGAATCTGGCTGCCTTCAAGGAGCGCTTCTCATCTAAAACTTTTAAGTTGGCATCCCACGTGAAGACCCTGGCAGAAAGGAAAAAGGTGAAGGCGGGTCAGTTGCTGGCCTACAGCCCCTCCACCAAGATCCTCATTGGTGAAGAGATTGAGGAGACTGAAACGATCGTCTATGTTGTGGTGATCGATTCGTGACTCATTGAGAGGAAGTTGGTGGGTGACTTGAAGAACTTCTTGCGTAGGGTGATCAACTGGCACGAAGAAGATTAATCTTTGGGGCTGCGGCTGGTCGAACCGGTGCCTCTTTGAGGAAGGTTTTGGAGTACGCTAGCAGACGGAGGAAGTCAGTATAGAGGTTCATCTCGATCAAGGCGCAACGTACTAAATCTGTGGAGAGGACCCCAGCACCGCCGTCGAAGATGATTATGATGTGGCGCAGAATAAGACATACGCTGATCTCCTATGGCAGGCAGGAAAAAAGGGAGGTAGGTACTGAAATTCCGAGATGTCACTCAGAAAAGGACACGGTAGGGAAGTACTCATACGGGTGAGAGATGTAGTCCATGGGGCAGAGAGGCTCCAGAGGAACATTCAGGAAAAGGTGTAGGATGTTAAGGTCACCTGTCGTGGTAGTGAGAGGTCAAAAAGGGTGTGCATCAAGGATATTGATGAGATTACTACTGTGTACGAGATCAAGACGCCTCTCGGAGCAGAAGTTGGACGAGAAGAGGCGGGGGCCTGAATTTGACCCTACAACCGACCTACGGTCAGAGCAAACTTGCCACAATAGTTGTTCCGGCTGTAGTTGCGGAGACCTTGCCGGAAAGGTAGAGGAAGAATTGATTGGGTGTCCTGTCGAGAGGTGCCTCGTACGCAAGTTAGCCGCTGTTACAAGTATTGGACGACAGGACACAAAGCTGCCAAATGTGATAGGCTGGATCGCAATAGATTGTGTTTCAGCTGTGGTAAAGAGGTACATTTTAAGACGAATTGCCCGGGAAACCGCATGGTGGGCCATATAGAGGGCTGGCTGAGACCCTTAAAGGAAAGAGGAAAACTATCATAGCTGTAGACTTCAACACCAAGTGCAATGAGTGGTGCAGGGGGGTCACTACTGGCAGACATGTTTGCATCCTTAAACCTAGTCTGCCTTCACAGGGATGAGAGTGCCACTTTCGAACGTCGAGATCAACAATCCTTTCTAGATCTCAGCTATGTGAAGGAGGATTTCGCAGGAAGGGTAGTCGCGTGGCGGGTCCTTGATAGGGAAATGTAGAGCGACCACAAGTGCACTGAGCTGGTGATTGAAGATGTTAGAGCGGGGCCTCAGAATTTCCCACACCTGCGGAAGAGGGTTGGATTACTGAAGCAGCACAGGTTCAGGGAGGCTCTGACTGCTACGGCCAAAACCCTGCCAGGTATTACGGCGGAGGAACTTTCAGACCTCAACTCCGAACGGCACGACTCTGTTGAAGGATTCACATCTAGTTGTGAAAAGGTCCGTCACCAGGGGAAGCTCGCAGGGCTCCTTTCTGGGCCCCTTGCTGTGAAACCTGGTATTCGTCGGATATTTTGGGACGACTGACATTCCCGGAAGGGGCCACGGCTCAGGCTTTCGCTGATGACTGTGTCCTGTTAGTTCATGGTAACTGAAGACCGCAACTGGAAGACTGAGCGCAGGCGGATTTGTCAACCACAGAGGGCTGGATAGACATTCAAAATTTAAAGATTTCTGTTCCAAGACGAAGTTTATGCTTCTCAAGGGTGCAAACAAATTATCATATAGTCGTAACCCCCGTGTTAAGTATAAAGGCTCTGTATCAGCCGAGTTCGAAGTCATAAGTATACCTAGGTGTTTTTTTGATGAGAAGTTGCTGTTTAGCAACTACATTAGGGAAGTAGCGGCGGACGCCGTCACTGTGATGCACAAGATTAGGAGGATTGCTCAAAAGGATTACGGACTGTAGGGCAATTTCCACATGGTGTACCGAGGTGTCTTCGAAAGCATGACAACTTACTTATGAGCACTTATTCAAAATATAAGGAGTGCCCAGCGCAGAACCTTAATTGTATGCACTGGTGTTTTTAAAACAACTTCCAACGAGGCTGCCACTGTATTGGGAAAGGCTCTCCCAATCGATTTAATGGTGAAAGTGGCTCAGTAGCTGTTTGTGGCACAGACATTTGGTATTATGCTTTAGGGCGACCGAATGGGGTGGTGGAGGGAGAAATTCCAAGTAAACTAAAAATACCGACCGAACTTATAAAGATAGTGGTTGACGTCATCCCACTGTCAGTGTTGGGTCTGTTCAACGATGTCCTTACACATGAACAAATCCCCTGTTAATGCAAGACTTCAATGCATAGCTTGTCCTTCTCAGAAAGGACGTTAGCCGAGAAGAGGACCCGATGTGGTATCGGCCTGCTTGTCTCCTCAACACTATAGGGAAATTATTGGAATTGAAGTTGGCTGGTAAGCTGAAGAAGGAATTGTCACAAAGGGAAGGTCTCTCCACGAACCAATTCGGATTCAGGGCAGGGAGGTCAGCGGTTTATGCCGTACGGATGGTCCTCTCCATCGTAGATGATGCTGCCTGCGGTACCAGGCACATAAGGTAAATACCATTAGTAGTACTCACGCCTTTGGGAGCGTTTCCTGGGAAGCCCTAATTGAGAAATTGGTAAGGAGAGGAATAATTCCGTACCTTGTATGAATGGTACAAGAATAGATAAAGAGTAGAACCGTCACCGCCTCTGCTGAGGGGGAGGATGTTGTCCGGCCTATAAGTCTCGGAGTTCCGCAGGGATCTGTGATGGGTCCGTTACTTTGGAACATTGTCTACGATGGTATTCTTGGACTGGTTTTCCGGTGGGTGTGGTGGCTGTAGGCTACGCGGACGACCTATCCCTCGTACAGTCCGCCAGAAATGTGAACACGGTGAAGGAAAGAGCCAACATGGCAATTGCCCAAGTATGCGATTGGCTCAAGAACAGAATCGTCATTAAGATGATAGGCCAAAGGCGTATTGACGAGTTTGTGGTGGAGTTGAATAAGACAGAGATCCTGCCGGTGACAAGGGGAAAAAACTTTGGCGTACGGCTGGACAAGAATAGCAAATTCACCGTGCATACAGATGAAATTGTGAATAAAGCATCTCGGACTGCCTCGGTAATAGCGGAAGTTATGGTCAATATAAGGGGACCTAGATCGTCTAAGAGGAGATTGGTAGCTTCCATGGTCCCTTAATAGTTTTGCATGTTGCCCCGGTTTGGAGAAGGGTATTGGGTATTAAGAGATGCCGACAGAAGCCTGATAGCATGCAACGAAAGACGGCGATAAGGGTGGCTGCTGCTTACCGCACAGTATTGTTGGAGGCGGTTTTGGTGGTGGCTGGCCTGCCGCCTCTGACGTAGCTTATACAAAAGAGGAGAAGTGTAGCTAACGGTAGCACTAAAAATGAAGCGAGAGGCGACATTTGGAACCATTGGCAGGAGAGATGGGACCAATGCTACACCGGTAAATGGACTCACAGGCTGATTCCAGATGTCCGCACGTGGGTAGAGAGAAAACATGGGGAGATAGATTACAGGACGATGCAATAGCTTAGGGAACATGAATCGTTTGGGAATTTCCTCTATGCCATTCAGAACAGACTTTCTCCGGAATGCATCTACTGCGATCAGGTGGGTAAGGCGTCACCCCTTTTTAGACTGTGCGCAATCGATGGCTTTTAGAATGGAAGCAGTAACCTTCGAGACTATGCACGAAGTCGTGCAGGCTAAGCTCCACAACCGGAATCAGTGGAGACAATGTGGAACATGGTTTCGGAAGGTCCTGAAGCTAAAGGAAGGAGGAAGGATGAGTGAGGATATGTGACAGGACGGGGAAGGGACAGCCTGAAAATGGAGGTAGTTTGGGGCCCTCAGGTCGCTACTACTGATGATGTGTGTGAAACTCCTGAAAAACCATCCTGTGTAACCCATGGGAACACAGCATGACCCGATTTTTTTTTTTTTTTTTTTTTACATTTCAACGAAGTACAGCTTCACTGCAGTATAATTTTATAAATGCAGTAGGCATTTGCGTGCTAAACTAAAAATATAAAATTCAAATTTAACTGTTCAAATATGTTAACGAAATAATTCCTATCGCTAATTAATTGATTACCAAATTTCTGTTAAAACCCTAATTATTATTATATATCAGCTTAAATTTTCTAATCGCATTAAATATGAGATTTCACAAGTTAAACATGGTCTCTTTCTGTCTGTCTGTCTCTCTTTCTCCTCTCTCTCTTTCTGTACTCACACATATATATATATATATATATATATATATATATATATATATATATATAATATATACATGATTAAATATATATGGTAGGGTACATATCTACCATTATCTTTTGTATGGGAGTTATTTATATTTTACTAAAAAGGTAAACCTAATTTGCGCCTAAATAATCTCCTTAATTCATCAGTATATACTACACATCTTTTTTTATTATTTAGGAATTAAACTTCACTCTATCACGCAAAATATTTTTATTGTTTACTCAAACTACAATGCAAGTACATTTTGCTACATCTATGCTTGAAAAATCACTCCAAAAAGCTAGTCCGTTTGGAGGTAATGTTTTGTAAGGTAAAACTTCGTCTTTTACAACAAAAAAATAACTTTACGAAATATCCTTGAGAAAAGGGTTATATTTATTTGTATAATTGTTTCACCTTAATTTTTTTCAACATTGCTGTCAAATGCCTGGTTACATCAAATAATCAGGCATTATTATAAATTATAGTAATTACAATAAAAGTTACTGTATTATTATAATTAGAGTAATAATTTTGATGAGATATATATATATATATATATATATATATACTAGCGGACCCGACAGACGTTGTCCTGACGCGGCATTTTTCTGTAATAAATTCACACACACATAAATATAAGTTACTTAATTAAGTAAAAATTAGCAGGAATGTGTTCGAAATTTCATTAAAATGACTATTAGTATGATATTATCAGTTTGTGATTGTTGTAATATTGTAATGGGTTTATTGATTAATTATGTGTAGTATGGTTGATATTTATTTTCCTAAATATTGAGATGTCCGATGAAAATTGAATTAAAAAATCGAAACGTCGTAAAATTAATAATTAGTGTAATTAATAAATTTTCATTCTCATTACTACTAATTTTCACTTAACATCATTCTAAAAAAGTACCTCCTACATATTTTTATTTTATTTTATAATTTTGATGTTTCATAACCATGTAACAGCTTAATTAATCAATTAATAAAAAAATTAAAGCACTGTAAAAAAGCAACGTAGTTAAAATTTTAGTAGAAATTTTTATCATTTTTCTCATTCGTTATTTTAACATCTATTTTAGATAATTGTAAATAAAAAATTAATTAAAAAAACATTTTCCAGTGGAACAAATTGTGAATCTAAACCATTCTCGAATCCCCTTGAACACACACAAAAAATTCATCAAAATCGGTCCAGCCGTTTAGGAGGCGTTCAGTGACATACACACGCACACAAGAAATATATATATAAAGATATGACAGTTCATTAACTTACTTCTGTTACATGAGTAACAGAATAATAATTTATTAGTATACTCATTTTACTGCAAATTTCAAACGAAAAGGAAACTTTTTCGAATAACACACTCCCCTTCTTACCTCGTCCTTAATTTTCTTAAAATTCTTTTGGTTTCCAAACGAGAATATTTAATCCTGAAGCACGGTATAATGGGAAGAAAGGATTTTGATAAGGAAATAATTTATTGATAGTATTGTGAGAAAAAAAGATTCTTCTTTGTATTTTATTCTGATATGAGGGTAGAATTTACTTCGATTCAAGTTTTGAAAACGGAAGTCTGGTTCATTAGAAGAAAATATTCGGTTCAATAACGTAGGAACGGAAATATTTCTTATCTTTTTCCTATCATATTTCTTTTTTATATATTTTGCTATAGTTCTGTAAATAATTTTATAGTAATTGATTCTATCAAAGTTCAAAATTTTGTTTTCTCAACTTACTTTTTCGTGAAAACGTTTCTCACAGTAATCTGTATTTTTTTTCTGCTCGGTTCTAATTTGATCCGTTTATTTTCCTATCCTGCTCTTTTTTACAATTATTAAAATGAAAGAAGATATCTTTTTACAACATTTATATGGTTTCAATATTCTAAAAATGTTTAATATTCTATTTTCCTTAACTTGTAATAAATGCCAAATAATATCAGTTTAATGTAAAAAAAATGTTGCATTATTATGTACTCTAACATTATGCACTATGATAATGTTAGAGTACATAATGATGTACTCTACTCAATGAATACACAACTCATTGCCATCATTACGTTTACTCGTGAAGCTTTTTTTGCAGTTGCTTCGGATTACTACTGACGTATCAGATTTATGCTATGCATGAATACACAGTCGTTTACTTCGATTTTACGTGAATGTCTGAAAGACAAAATATGTCTTTAGCTGTAAATTTTACAGCTCTAATCACGAATAGGCCTACCGGCAGAAAGTTGGTCAAATATAACATAGTGACGTGATTCGTTTTCGTAAGAGTGAACGATAGTCTATATCGTTCACTGGTACGTCTCTATCGTAATCGAAGGAAAATCTAAGAGAATTAATTTACGGTCAATTATGGAGATCAGTATAAAAAAGTTTTAATTTTATAAATATTTAACCGATTATCAGTAACACCAATAGAATATTAATTGCTGGAGTACGCTGAATTAACATATTTAAATTTCCAAGATTAAAACATTTATTATTTTTTCCTAATCTATTCCTAGTTAGAGAATATAAACGCTTTTAAATTAAGTTCTTTATGAAATTTTTTTTAGTTCTAAGAAAACTTTTTAAGTATTTATAAAGGAAAATAATTATCTTCAGTACGATACTTCAGCTTCATCTACACGCTTTCTTCAATTTTCTTAAATTAAGATTACTATCAGTACTTATTCAATAGGAATAATTTTGTTTGTTGTTAATTTTGAGGACTAAGCGATTTCAAAGATACTCGATAATTAATTTTGTTAGTTATACAAAATAATCGCAAGGTAGTGTTTTATGGGACTGTTTAACAGCCCCCTTAATTTACAAGTAACGTTCGTCTAAGATTTACGAACATAATGTGTATTCCTTTTCGTGCTCACAGTTTTCGCTTTCTTAAACTTCTTTGTACTCCTCTTTCTTAACCTTGTTTATTTTCCTTTCCCGATTACAGCGGAAAAAACTAATACAACTTTGTCTCTCATCAGTGTGCTCCTTTCTTCAATGCAACTTTATATCTTTTATAATAATCTTACCTGAGAATTACTGCCGGGTCACTTTTTAATTTACTTATAGTTTCTGATAAGTTTCCTTGTTGTAAGAGATACCTCGTTAGCAACCTTAAAAAGATTAAAGAAGTTGATGCATGTCAGATATATAAACACCGAAGATAAAATATTCTTTAACTGGATATGAAAGAAAAAATGTAAATGTACCAAAATGAACAGTGTCAGATTCATAAGATTTCACTGCCAAAGTTTGATAATATGAAATCAAACTTAAATTTCATTTTCCGCAAGTGAATTGGGATGAATGTGACTGTCATAAGAAAGGAATTCTTACTGAAGTGAAGGATTTCTCAAAGAATCGTGGATTCTATATTTTATCGTTACGCGATTTCAATTGTATCCATTATGTAGTATATAGTGGACTACCTTAATGACCGGAAATTGTGTGTAGTTGAAAATAGACATGTGATAGTTTACGTAAAAAAAAAATAATTTTACATAAAAAATGTTACCGTTCTACTCGCTGTTTTATTTACCGTAACATGTTTTCTAACCGGTATTATACAAAACAAGTTTATTAAAATTTCAATAAACTCGTAAAAAACTGTGGTACCGTCGCCGAAACTAGGAAACAGCACAGCGACATCGAAATTTAAAATATTTCCATAAAAGGAACTTCTTAAGAATTTTCTTTAGTACTGTTAAGCGTGTATAAATTATTAGTTAGAAGAAAAGCCAACTATTACAAGGAGATTGTATCGCTATACAGTGGTGTAATGATGTTACTAATAAAATTTGATGGAAACTGGACATCAAGACAACATTGTAACAAAATAGTTAAATATAAGAAATACTCTCCTAGAATGCGTTGGCTGATAGTCGGGAAAATGGATTCCCCTCTTCTACTGTAATGCGAAATACATATGCCTTCGATTTCTGAGTGTCTCGGACAAGATTTGTCTATTTCACCATCAAATAAAAGATTGCCTTGAATAACCTTTTCAACCTCTTTTACATGATCATAACTTTTCTTTCATTTTTCATCGCAACGCTTTTAAATGTCAAAGATAATTCTTACATTTTTGTTAAGGTGAAACGATTGTTTGTTCGACTATTTTACCTGCAATTCGGTTCAAACCAGTTCCATCGGAATTGAAGATCGGGATCATAATGGGATAGTCGTAAAGGAATATGATTATACTCCATAATAATTTTGTCAACAAGTTTTTCGCGTATTAAATGCTGATTACTCGTAAAAGCCATACTTTTTTCTTACAACGGTTCGTAAGCCACGTTATGTTTGTCCACCCATCGCATTACATTGGTTTTAACGGTAACGGAAGCTGGTTTTTCAGTTTTCTAAAGTAAGGAATTTTGGATTAGAAAACATTTATAATAGATTTTGCAATTGTTAGAAGATAACCGATCAAAACTGCTTAATTACCAAAAGCAGACTGAACTGACAATCACATTATCGGATGTTGTAATGCGAATAAGTGGTGGATTTCTTTCAGCGTTTTTTAATATGTTCAACGTATTTATTATTTATTTATTTTTATTTCCAGTCATTTCATTTAGATTACAAGCACTATAACGAATGTGATTTGGAAAAATTATAAATCACGTTGAGAAAGTTTTCAAATTAATTTTCAAAATTTTCCGCGTATCTAAAAAACTATCAGCCTTTTCTAAATTATATTTCATGTACTGTTTATGAAAGATACTAAGAAATAACCTCATTAAAACAGAAATTTGACCGGTATTTCAATTATCTAATAAACCAACAAATTTACGTAAAAACTTCGAAAGGTAGAAATACAAGGGATCTTTTTATATTACGAGTAAGTTGGTGAAGGTTAGATAAAATTGTAGAAGAATCCGTATTTTGTTTATCTCTGGGTTAGGCATCTTGTCTTACATAAATAATCTTATCATTCTCTATAGAGAACTTTCTTAGTTTCATTCAAATTGGAGTTGAAAATGTAATATTAAAATTTACTTTTAAAATTACTTTATAACCAGTAGGTCTCAGTAAAATACACAATATTTTGTTACTTTAATAGCTTATTTATTCCGATAAAGAAGTTTATTGTCGCTTTAATCCTGTGCGCTGCTGTAGAAATTCACTCCTCATTTTTTATCAGAGCAGTAATTTGATCGTCAGTTCAGTCTCTTATAAAAGAGCAGTTTGTGTCGTGAGTGTTTTGCATTTTATTCTTCGTTTGTACGTTCGTGTGTGTTTTTGTTACTGGATAAAGGTAAACAACATCGCGTAAAAAGGACAAAAACCCAGCTTCTGAAACGAGTAAAGCGTCAACTTGCAATGGCTAAACAAATATAATATTAAAATTACTGGAGTCACGACTTTTATAAGTAACCAATTATTTAAGATGAGAAAAGATCCATCTTGGACGAAATTATAATGGGAGTATGGTAATATTCTTTTACGAATGCCACAGAATGCCCGTGTTCTTCAATCCGATCGGAGTAATTTGAGCCGAATAGCGTAAAGTAGCTGAACAGAACTCGATTTATCTTAATAAGAAAATTAGGTAGTATCTCTCAGACGCGAAACGTGTAACGTTGAAAGATGAAGATATTTTGTAACGATGTAAAAAGATCAAGGAAGATTATTTTCAACAGGGCCTTTTATTTGATTGTCACACACATTCTACACTGGCGTATACAAAAATGAAAAGAAAAACATTAAAACATTCACAACACAGATTTCTGTGTTGTGCTTATTTGATTGTCACACACATTCTACACTGGCGTATACAAAAATGAAAAGAAAAACATTAAAACATTCACAACACAGATTTCTCTACTATCGATAGGAAATTGAAGTATCACATTATTTATATTAATCTATAATTCAAAATGCTGTGATGATTTTTATCCAATAAATACATAAAAGTAAAACAATTTTTAAAAATGATTTCTAACAGAGTAAATAACAATTAAAATAATTTATGTGGAGGAAAATTACCGATTTATTCCAACTTCATGTTTGCATATAAGAGTAACAAATATGAGATAATTTCACACTCTGAACGATAACGACTAGAAAGCAATAGATTAATTTCAAAAATAATTATGTTTGAGAAGCAGAGAATGTAAGTGCGGTAGGAGAAAGGTCAACTATCTACAATTGTGTTGCTGAATATTTTACTTACAGTCCTTCCTTATATGTTGACAATGACCAAACCGAAAGGCCGCCCGGTTCACTCATGTTTCGCCCGCAAAAGAAAAGCTCGAAAGCGGCACCAGCTTGAAGTTTTCGGTTGAATTTTAACAAAAGAAATAAGAACATATCTCATGATTGAAAAAAATTTAATTTAAAAATAAAATTACTGGCAGCAAATTCATCGAAAATGATTAAACTACTAATAAACGAAGCAACTCATTATAAAATAATATTTAAATGTTAACAAAAATATGTAAACATTTTACCATGTTTTTTAAATGTTTTAACTCTGCCAATTCTTATTAAATGTGTTCTTTTAAAAATAAGTTCCAAAACAAATTAGTAATTATGAACAAATTCTAATAAATCATATTCTAATAGATGTTATTTAGATGATTGTTTTGCTTCCGACAAACAAAATAAAGTAAAAATTCTCAACTAGTGTCCACCTACAAAAGACCGACACAGCTACACAGGAAATTTGTAATTAAAAATAAGTATAATTAGTAAAAGTACCGATTGTAGTGTTAACGAGTTTATAAATTTATATTTTAGGAAATCAATAAATTCACAATTTTTTCACTCATTTGTATGGTTTAATGGTTTTTTCTATAATTATGTCAATAATTTTTTTAGTAGTTTTTTTGTGGTTTGTTCGTTCATAAGATGTATTTTTAAAATAAAACAGTATTAAGTCTTCGCTAATTTTTTCTCAGTAAAATTAAATATAAATAAAGAAAAATATTTTTATTTATTTCATCTGTACTACTGGTTTTAAATTATGAACAAAGGAATGTTTAATGTAACCTAAGGTGTGAAAAAAATCTTTTGAATAAAACTTATTATTTTACACCCGAACGATAAATATACCATGCATTGGTATAAACTGAAAATATTATGAATAGTGGTCATAATTGTTAATGTGTTCGAAAAAATGTCCAAGAATGGATTTTCAACTGAAAAAAATTAACTGTAATTAAAAATTACTACGATAATAAATCTACAAGAAATAAGTCTTTTTTAAATGAAATATATTCCTCCTCCATCTCTATAAAGTCGTGAAGTTTTTAAACATCCAGATACCACTTTATTTCCTAATCCGTTTTCTACTACCGTATCTGTTATTATACTACTTTTATTAAATCTTATAACAATAGTATTTTTGGACGTAAAATTTATTTATTTAAGTATAAACCGTATTATATTACTCATTTAATTATTCATTAATGCAAGTGCTTTATTTAAAATATAAAGTAGATTATTTTGTTTTGTTTTACAGTGTTTTTTAATTTGCACATACGAGTATTATATGTGCACTCGTATTTACTATAGTATCGAACAACATAATCGCAATCCACTCTGTTTTATTAATAGGATATACAATCAGATATGTGTATAACTGTTTTACCAAAGCGAAGTAAACTGTTTTATATACACGTTATATAATTATTATTGTTATTACAGTACTTACATAATAATAGCAGTAATTGAATCCGATTTAAATTTGTCAAATACAGACGGAGATCAATTATTGACGTATAAATATTATTATATACCTTTCATGCGTTAGCTAAAATTAATTATTGGCCCTGCAGGTGGGAAATTTCAGTATCAGTTTTGTTTTCAGTTATTACTGTTCGATTTCTATAATTGTTGTGGTATAGCTACTATTTTCATTTTACTGCGACTGTGGTTTAGCTGTCTCTTTTTGTTTACATCTGCTTGTCAAAGGTTTAGATTTCAAAGGTTTATCAGATACGAATTGTTAGTAATCGATTACTTGAACGACTATATACGTAGGAAGTAACATGTTTGATGGCCGTTTTACTCTATTTCTTATCGCTCTAATGGTTAACAAATAAGCATAAAGTACACGTTGTGTACACATGTACACAGTAACATGCGTGCTGATTAGGGTGTGGCTGTATTAACGAAGCGGTTCGACACAAAATAGTAATTTGCATTTCTCATCCCCTACATCTTACTCATTGTTACATCTTTTCAAGCATAGGATCATTACCATATTCGGTTCTAGAATGTTCTTTGGTAGTGACTGATTATTCCGTAAGTCATTAATCTTCTTTGTATTGTTTTTGTGGTTAATTTCTTTTAATTCCAAGCTTGGTAGTCGAGTTACAAACGTTAATTTTTCTATTAAAAAGAGTTGAATGATCATCAGAATAGAGAAATTTACGTCTATAAGCAAGTTAAACCTCGTAAAATTTACAACATATTTTTTTCAAAATCATTTTTTAGTATTGGTCTAATTTGATATAGAAACAGCTGCAATTACTAGGAAGATCCATAAACGATATTATTAAGTAGTAAGGAGTGTATCGTTTAAAAATAATTTTATAATTGAATCGACTAAATATCATAATTAAGCAGCTCAGAAACGAAAATCATAAATTACGGAAATATCAAAATAATCTGAAATGCATTAAGATAATATAATCTGATCTTTATGGAATTTTTGCAGACGAAACTAAGCAATATTTCCCTAATTTGATTAAAAAAGATAATTAATGAGATTTATTTATCTCACCAACAACTTAATGTTAACCTCTTACGGTAGGTCCGGCTGAGCGGCTTATATTGTAGTTCAATTGCAAACTTTCACAAGCCAAACAATAATTTAAGTGGGAGAGTACTTCTTTAGAAATTAGACTCTATTTCCAATCGATTCTTTAATAAATGAAGAAATAAAATTGCCCAAATAATTTAGAAGTGCCTTCCAGTGGTTATGAGTTGCTGATATCCTACGTAAAACTGTCTATTTCTTAACACTTATGGGTGCCTGAGGAGAATAGAGACTTGAGACTATCTTCCAGGTTAATTTTGGCTTGTGCAAAGGTGAGAATGGATACTTATCCATTTTCACCTTTAATTTCTTTTTTTACTATTGAGGATTTTTGGAAGTGATGTAAGACACAACACGGGCCTAAACAGATCAATACCTAGGTCGACGGAATCTATAAAGCTAACATAACCTTAATTAGATATGGTGAGAAACGGCTGACCGGAGATCTGTATGTTTTCTATCTGCTGGCTGATGATAAGCTTTATGACCGATACAAAGATAATGCTGACTTACTTGATTTTAATATTAATTTCATCAAAAGTAAGAAAATGGAAAATTATTTATAAAATAATAACCTTAACGGATTAGTTAAAAATATAAAACAAAAGATTTTAATAATAATTAGTTATAAAAAATTTCTGTTTGTTACCCATTTGATCTTCATTTCAAACTATTGGCTCACCAAATGAAATTGAAGATCTGCTTTCTGAGTAAAACCAAAGAAATAAGATCCACCGGGTTGGTCTAATAGTGAACTCGATATCCCAAATCAGCTGATTTCGAAGCGAGAGTTCTAAGGTTCAAATCCTAGTACAGACAGTTACTTTTATACCGATTTTAATACTAGATCGTGGATACCGGTGTTCTTTGATAGTTGGGTTTCAATTAACCACACATCTCAGGAACGATCGACCTGAAACTGTACAAGACTAGATTCCACTTACATTCAAACAAGTCATTCTCATTCATAGTCTGTAATACCTTACGGTGGTTCCGAAGGCTAAACAGAAAAGAAAAAAATTATAGTATGTTGAACACATCCTATAACTTTACGCTTCTTTATTAAATCGAATTTTATTATGCATTGTAAAATCCTTAATTGATGATAAATAATAAACTACAACTTGTATTCATTATCAAGACCATATATTCAAGCCATCAAGACAATATTTTGACTTCTTCACTTCCTACAGCAATTCATCATAGTAATCTCATCTACATGACAGTGTACATAATTCAGAGCATCTCTTTCTTCATCATCAAGATGACAGCATAAATTCTTGTAATGGGCTCTCCAACTACTAACAGGAATTTTCTGAATATTTACACGTTCTCTGTTTGTTTGAATCATCATTGAATCTACAATTCATATGCATACATTCACATGAATTACTGTACGTACAATTATATGAATATAAATTCATATCCATACTGCATCATTGAATCATCACAAATTTCTAAGCGAAACTGTGTATCAAACAGATCATCCTCTAAAATATTGACAGAATTATTCCTTGAAAATTTTTTGATCTTCTCTAACCATTGCTTTTGCCTGGTTTCTAGCTCTGTGATAATTTACTCTAATATTTTCGGAAAGATTATCTAGCCAACATTTATGAAGTCGCTGTTTCTCTTTTAAAGCATATTCAATATCTGCATTTCAAACATTCAACCCTTTCTACTTTTAGAATTTTTTTCTTGTACCAAGTGCTTCATCTGCAGCTTTTTTAATTACAGTATATATATCATCCCATTCACAATCAATATCTGTTTCTGTTGAAAAGTTTGCCAGATGTGGCGATCTTGAAACAAAGAAATCGTGAAAGCCTTTTCTCTATCAGCAGTTTCTTTAGCCGAACGCACATGTTTTTTCCGTCTCGCAAACAAATTAATTTTTGCAACCAGAAAAAAATTTTGTGTATAAAAATTTATTCTACGGAAAACGCTTACATCCCGGATCTGTTTTGGTAATCGTTAATTAACAATGACATTATCTATCTTAGCCCTTCCGCTGACCAAGAGAATTTATGGATATCCTTCTCACGAAAAAATATAATAATTTTTTATTAATTAAATGTTACAAAATCCCTAAACTTTCTACCATTATCATTTAAGATTTCTTCACCAAAAGTACCAACACTATTAGAAATGGGTTGATTATCCATTATTTCATACAAATCTCCAAGCAGTCTCATTTCAATCTGTATCGTCTTTTTAACCTAAGAATTTGAATTTTCAGATGCATAGGCGTTTATTTTAAAGTTGCACTGATTGCAGTGATTTACTTGCTTAAATTTTTGTTACACATAATGAAGAATAGGGTTCTTATCATAATAGATGATGATAATCAATAAATTTTCATTTCAAGTAGAAAACTTACCACATACAAAAATCGATGGCATACTGCGTACATTCATACCCAGATGGCCGATATTTCCAGGGTTAGATATATAGTTTTGGAGCACGTACTTATTCTCTAGTTATTTTTTTCTTAATCTGCAAATATAATCAGCTTTAAACCTTTTATTATCAAGCACGATATACATCGCTTTAATAAACAAAAAAATAAACGATTAAATAATAAGTATTGATAAATGTAAACAAGTATTCAGCCTAAACAGGTTGTTCAATCAGATATCAACAATTAGAAGTGTAGAGGATACTTGTTGAAAATAAAATAGATGATTTCTAAGAATTCACCATAAATCAATATGCAGTGAAATAAAGAAAAGTATGTAGTTAAAGACATAGTTATATATAGTACATAATAAATTTAGTAACTGGAAATACAATAACAGGATTATCTTTTTTTTCTGTTTATCCTCCAGGAATCACCATCAAGTATTACTTCAGAGGATGATATGTATGAGTGTATAATGTATGAGTATGTATGATATGTATGAGTGTATGTGTGTATGAGGTGATGAGTATGAGTGAAGTATAGTCTTGGTCAGTCTCAAGTCAACCATTTCCGAGATGTGTGGTTAACTGAGACCCAACCACCAAACAACAGCGATATCCACGATCTAGTATTCAAATCCGTATAAAAGTAAACTGCCTTTACTAGGCAGCGTTCAGAAGCGTAGAAGACGCGTTCACCACTACCTATTCTATAATTTAAATTAAATATTAGTTTTTCAATGTATTATATTTTCCTATAAAAACTTAAGTCTGAAGCTAATCGATTTTTCACAAAGAAAATAAATGCTATGCCATCACGAAAGATGTATTGTAATTAATCCCTATATGTGAACGTTTTTTTTTTTTTTTTTGTTTATTTAACAGAAATCCTGTGAGACTTAAAGATTGAAGATTACTTTTGAAAGGGAGAATTATTAATATCTTTCCTGCTAGGGGTATTAATACAAACTGAATATTACTATTGTCTTTTTTTTTAGTAGCAAAAGAGTTAATTTCAACAGTTGATACATAAAAAAAAATATTCTAGAATATTATGTAATTTCATCTTAAAATGAAAGGATAAAAAATGTGTATTGATAAGAATACATAATACTTCATATAAAATACTATCTACAAAATAGATCTAGATAAATAATTACTTTTTTTTTAATAAAAAATCTTTTATATTTTTTTAAAATTTTTAATTACTTTTCATGTGCCGATTAATAAAGGTGACCGTTTAATAGTAATTCATGCTGGAGAAGAAATCGGTTTTATTCCGAACGCATTACTAACTTGGAAAGCCAGTTCAAATCTTTTACGTATTATGAGTACGTGTGTATTAATATTACACATATATTTAAAAAAATAATTAAGCTTTCCAGATATAGATCGTATTATTTTTCAAATATAGATCAGGATATTTTATTTTCGTCATACATTTTCTAATAAATGGGTGTTTTCTCACCAATTATTTATAAATATTATTTTTAATTATTATAATTATAAGTTGCATGACAAGTAATAAAATGAACAGGTTCGTAAAAATTGCAAGATTTTGGTAGAATTGCTTGTTGGTAATTGAATTTTCCTATTTTTTTTTATCCTTTACGAATAGAATGAGGTTTATAACTCAAGTAAACTAAAAAACCTGTATGCTGGCATTCCAACCCATTTCTCAAACGAATTCTAAATATTTCATCGATCTTGAGCAGATTACATCAAAACGTTTTAGATAATTAGTTTACAGTTGCCCCCAGCAAACTACGAGCTGGTGACGTCACGTGCTGACATCTTATCATATTACTGTTTTCCAAAACGTTATTTTTAAGCGTAATTATTATTTTTATTTCATTTTTCAACTTACAAACAATACGGGCGCCCAAACAATACATTTATGTTGTTTGTTTAATTCTTTCCACTTGAGTTGATTACATGTATAAAAATGCTTAACGACTCTTGTAAACAATAACAATTCCTTAACCAAGGACTAATACCCTGATTGGTATTATGTACATGCCTATAAAAATTTAGACATGCAATTAGAAATTATGTCTTTCGTCACGATTATATTTTGATCCGTCATTCGTAGTACACAATGTGTGTATAAAGAAAAAAATACATAAAAAATTAATAAAAGTATATTTGATTACATATAAAAAATTATTTTTTAAAAAAGCTTTTATTTAACTAATATTAATATTAACATTAATAAAAAAAGGAATCAAATTATAAAACCCCTCTAAAAAGTAAAAAAAAAAAAGAATTAAATCAAATTGAGAATTTTAAACAAAAAAATATAATATACTAGCGGACCCGACAGACGTTGTCCTGACGCGGCATTATTCTGTAATAAATGCACAACACATAAATATAAGTAACTAATTTAAGTTAAAATTAGCAGGAATGTGTTCGAAATTTCATTAAAATGACTATTAGTATGATATTATCAGTTTGTGATTGTTGTATTATTGTAATGGGTTTATTGATTAATTATGTGTAGTATGGGCAATATTTATTTTCACTAAATATTGAGATGTCCGATGAAAATTGAATTAAAAAATCGAAACGTCGTAAAATTAATAATTAGTGTAATTAAAAATTTTCATCCACATTACTGCTAATTTTCACTTAACATCATTCTAAAAAATACCTCCTACATATTTTTTATTTATTTAATAATTTTGATGTTTCATAACCATGTAACAGCTTAATTAATCAATAAATAAAAAAATTAAAGCACTGTAAAAAAGCAACGTAGTTAAAATTTTAGTAGAAATTTTTATCATTTTTCTCATTCTTTATTTTAACATCTATTTTAGATAATTGTAAATAAAAATAATTTTAGAAAACTTTTTATAAAATTAATCATCTAAAACATTATAAATTCAATTTTTTAAATATACTTTAAAATATAATTATTATAAGTAACTTATATTTTAATTATATAAATGTTATAATTTATTTTACAAAGTTACATTTTTATTTTCAAAGAGCCGTTCAATACTTCATAAGTTGCATAGAATCAAATGGGAACTGACAATTTAAATTTGTAGGTTAAGTTGATTGTTATTGAATGCAACTGTATACATCATTAAAATTCATGTAAAATACTCACTTCAATACTGCACTTTACAAATTTGCACAATGTACATTTTTTAATTAAACTTTAAACGTTATTTCAATAAATAATAATATAATATAATATTCTCAATAAGCGCGCAATTCTAGCAGACTCGGTAATGCTTCGCTATTGCTAGATTTGAGTATACATAAAGATTAAATGACAACAATTGTAAATAAATCCAAATGGCAAAACAACTGCATTAACTATCGGATTTAATTCACACCACTCTCTAATCACAGTATTCGGTGGAAAATAATTTTTTAACGAAAAGTGTTGTGGCTGCAAAATCATTACAATTCTGAACATTAAGAAACTTACAAAGCATTACGGAACTTCATAAAATTTAACCTTTCACTTTATAAAAGTCAGAATGTAAATAAATCCAAATGACAAAACAACAGCACTACCTATCGGATTTAATTCAAACTATTCTCTAAACACAGTAGTCCATTAAAAGTAGGAATTTTAATGTAAGAACAACACTAAGCTACGACGCAAGTAACTGATATGCGAAAAAGCAACACAAAAAAATAATTCCTAGAATCCGAACGCAGCACCAACTACCGGGTTTGACTGATAAGCCAAAAATTAAAAAAAAATACTTCTAAAACGCGATCGCAGCGCTGCCTACCGGACCCAATTGTGAACCTTAACCATCCCAAGATCAACAACACATAAATAAATTAAAAAAACATTTTCACTTCAATACTGCACCTTACAAATTTGCAAAATGTATATTTTTTAATTACACTTTAAAACGTTATTTCAATAAATAATAATATAATATAATATTTCTCAATACGCGCACAATTCTAAACGCGATCGCAGTGCTGCCTACTAGATCCAATTGTGAACGTTACCATCAAGATCAACAACACATAAATAAATAAATTAAAAAAAAAAAAAAACATTTTCTATCGGTTCAAATTGTGAATCTAAACCATTCTCGAATCTCCTTGAACACACAAAAAATTTCATCAAAATCGGTCCAGCCGTTTAGGAGGAGTTCAGTGACAAGATAAATAAAAGCTTATAATAAATTTTAGTCCAGTTTATATAGTGTTCAGTGAAGGCATTCTAATAGCGCTTTTGCGAGGTCATATTATTTTATAATTACTCATTGTTTTTTGAAAATTTTTTGTTTTATTTTTGTTCGTGTCTTATTAGTGCGGTTCGTTATGGCGGAATTTAAATCCATAGTTACGAAAAAAAATTAGGAGTCAAACATGTAAAATTATCAATAATGTTTATGATTCTATGAAAAAAGAAGCTCTAAAAGTAGATAAATTAACTGAAGACAAACATATAATTGGCATTCAAAAATTCGAAGAACGAACTGCTGCTGCTTGTAGGATATCAAAAACACAGGTTCAAAAACTCAGAAGAGAAAAAAATACATGATTCTTCAATAAACATCCCAATCGTGTTCTTTCAGCAGCCCGAGAAAGTATAAATGACGTTCGAAACCTGTCAGTGGACTGGACAGTTTTGATTTAGGTGTAGTTAAAAGAACAGTTAATGAATTTCATTCAAAGAACGAATTACCTACTTTAAAAAAAATAAGGCAAGAACTTCAGTCATCTATTGGTTTTAAAGGCAGTGAATCAACTTTAGCTGTTATTTTGAAAGAGTTAGGTTTCAAATGAAGCAAAACTGAAAATAACAGAAAATCTGTAATTCAGAAATTCGATATTAGGTGGAAGAGAATTGAATGTTTGCAAACAATGGCTAAGTACAGACAAAGCAATGCTGCAATTGTTTACTTGGATGAAACGTACTTTTTAAGTTCGCATTGTTCGACAATGTCGTGGTCTGATGGTATTGTTGAGGGACGTCATGTGCCGATTAATAAAGGTGACCGTTTAATAGTAATTCATGCTGGAGAAGAAATCGGGTTTATTCCGAACGCATTACTAACTTGGAAAGCCAGTTCTAAAAGTGGCGACTACCATGATAACATGAATACAGATAATTTCATGAAATAGGCGCGTGAAAAATTGATTCCAATTCTTCCACCAATGTGAGTATTAGTTGTTAATAACGCCCCTTATCACAATACAGGTATTATAAAGCGCCAAATTCTAACGGCAGAAGAAAAGATATGATCGACTGGCTGGAGAAAACCCATACTCCGTATAATTAAAAAATATTGAAACCACAGTTATATGAATTAGTAAAGTTATATAAAATTAAAGTACAAAAATATCACTTGGATGAACTTTTGAAAAAACATGAGTATCGTGTTGTTAGATCCCACCGTACCATCCTGATTGAATCCGATCGAGATGGTATGGTTAGCCGTAAAAAGAAGTATGTCGAGTCATAACACAACATTCTCTTTCACAAATGTTGGAAAATTAATAAGCTCGTACATTGGTTGGGCCTAGTATACTGACCGATAATTTTTAAAATAAAATAAGAGTTAAACCATTATTCCCCTGTACTCATAAATGTACTACTACAATAATTTTTATTATTAAACCTATGAAGATAATAATCCGACATAGAAACAAACACGGTCACTATTATTAACCGTATGTGAAAAGTAATAAACATATTTTATCCTTAATAAATAAAATAGCAGCTATAGTACACTTGATTCACTTTTAGAGCTTCCCTGTTGTAAACAAACCGCACGGCGTAGTAATAGACTGTCTCGTAAGTTAGCGAACAAATTATATGGCTTGATGTTTTATGTTTGATTTATGATCTAATTTATGTTTGATGCTTTCACTTGGCGCCGACTGAATAGAATTATTTTTGAATTAATTATATAGCAGCTAATTTAAAGTTATATCACTGTTGACAAAAACACGATAAATGATAAAGTATTATAGTATAAATACTACTAGTGAAAACTAACAAATTGAGTCACCCGGTGCATTACTGGACTAACACAATCGCACTCCCTGCAGTAAAACTTTACCACTACAAACAACAGCTAGTATAGCTCTTGCGCTGAACATAGTATCTGTAACACTGATATTTGAAAGGACCAATAATGGCAGATTAAGCGATAATAATCCATATCACAACACTTAACTCGCATCACTCAATTATGCCATAATTTATTTACACCTCTGTTAAATGATTTATAAGCATTCGATTAATTCTACTCTGACCTATCTTCACTAGCAGTCAATCCGATGTCGGTTCCACAGGAAATTCGATATTAAAAACATTAAATCCGTTTATGAAAACAGGCTTTTAATCAAACGATCTGATTGTAAAAGAGAAGTGCAGGCCAGAGATAGAAGACTAATTGAAACGAAAAATGCAGAGAATATTGTTTGTTACAGGGATGTTTTACTATGTTATCGGTTTAAAAATAATTTTATTACGCAGCTCTGAAATCTCAACCGCTGAAGCATCGAACATATAATGCGATATAAACTGTAGACAGATGATACTAGAACATCAATGTAGCAATATTAACATTTATCGAGTGAACGTTTCTGATCTCCTATTACGAATAAAGAATAAAGATGAGTAATGAATAAAGAAATTCCTGTTACGTAATTCGATTCAATAATTAGCGTTCAGTATATTTTTTTAAAAATGAGCTATTTGTATAATGTTTAAGCTATTGAATATTGTATTGGACTGTGCCATTTGCACTTTCATATACAAAATCTATTATTCCATACAAGTAACGTTTGGACTTCATGATGCATAGATAGCTGTGTGAAATATAGGGGTATCTGATGATAAAATTTCAATACGAGTCTGAAACTGACGCTAGTAAAGAATTAAAAAGGTTCAGCTAAAATAACCAGAGGGATATTTGAAAA
The DNA here is from genome assembly GCF_047948215.1 of Lycorma delicatula. Lineage (NCBI taxonomy): Eukaryota > Metazoa > Arthropoda > Insecta > Hemiptera > Fulgoridae > Lycorma > Lycorma delicatula. The sequence goes on from NC_134455.1 coordinate 249,015,553, forward strand.
AATCGTTTGCGCTCAATTAGGTACATCTTACTTATTTCGCCAGTGCATTAATAACTATCCCGACGATGCTGATTAGAAGTTTTACTCGATAGGCGATAAAGCCAATCTTTCTTTTTCGATTTAGCCTCCGGTAATTACCGCTCAGATAATACTTCAGAGGATGAGTGAGGATGATATGTATGAGTGTAAATGAAGTGTAGTCTTGTACATTCTCAGTTCGACCATTCCTGAGATGGGTGGTTAATTGAAACCCAACCACCAAAGAACACCGGTATCCACGATCTAGTATTCAAATCCGTGTAAAAATAACTGGCTTTACTAGGACTTGAACGCTGGAACTCTCGACTTCCAAATCAGCTGATTTGGGAAGACACGTTAACCACTAGACCAACCTTTTGGGTTTGATAAAGCCAATCTGGTTGCGATGAACATGACAATAAACGAGTCCCCGTACGGTTCAAAGACATACTACCATATTACAAATAAGGTACATTCCGGCAAGGAATTTTCCCAGACCACAGAACCTAGACGACAGAGTAAGACAGAATCAAGAAAATTAGTTTAAACTGGAATAGTTGGTGTCAGATCCTGCTCACAACCTACGGTAGATCGCGTTATTACAACGGAGATGAAAGGAGCATCATATAACCGATTAATTATTCTCTGTTATTTAACGTAAATATATTTACATAATGTAACATAAAAAGGATGTTAAATATAACATCCTTTGTTTTTCTTATCTAGAACCACCCGAAAACACAATTGGCTTACCGATGCTTTTTCCCTGAATTAGGTGGCATGTGGAAGTATTCAACTAAACTGCAAATCGTTCAACCAGGGGCCCGTGGAGGTAATCAATAGATTAAACACTCTTTTAAAAAATTTATTTCAAGAAGCTTTTCTTTTACATTCATACAGTTTTCCTAAACAAACTTTATTTTAAACGTATTTTATTTATTTCAGTTTCTGTAGAACCTACGAATTTTATTCTCACTGACTCTCAGTATTTCGTCCATAAAAGTATACATTAGTACTTTTCATACATTAAAAAAAGAAATCATCCCATTTATTGTTTTAACGCTTTAAAAATAATGTTATTATAAAATATGTTTGTTTTTTTGCAACCCACCCTAAAATTATGTTCCACCCCGAGTATTATGAATTTGCAAGTTAAAATTAATCGATTAAAAGTGGATCAATGAATATCTATCGGCTACAATAGGAGTCTTGAGACATGAAAACAAAGTAAAATTTTGTATTATATTTTTAATGTTTGTTGACCTCCTAAGTTTTTCTAATTTTCTTTTCTTTACATGTTTTGTAATCATCAAGAAATTACCGCAGAAAGCATCAACTTTATCTCAAAAAATCAAAGATATCATTACCAACCTATAAACGTAGATATTACTACGGGACACGCTCAATCGTCTCTCCGCCCGCACCTTACGACTTACTGACTGGCAAAAATTTATTTTATTATAGAACAATCTACTTCTACATTATCTGTGGCAGAGGGTCCACACAAAAACCCTCATCTTCGAGAGCTTTTGGCTTCAGACCCGAAGAAGGAAGAGTTTCAATGTTAGAGATAAGGAAAAGTCGGATCGAACTAAATTTCGGCCGAAAAATCAGTCAGTCATACCGAAGTATTTGGTTGTACGAAGAAGTGAAGGAGATTTCACATAAGTCAGTCCTTTCATGACTTCGCATGGAATCACGGAAGCTGCCGGAGGACAAGTTAACGAGGTTAGAAAGACAGCTGTTGGTCGGTTCATCGAAACTGTCAATGATTTACAGTCTTCGCGGATTCTTAAAGCTAAGAAAATCGGCATAATGGATGGTAAGGTTTCACCTCATTTCACTTTAAATACGGGAGTAGCCGTGTGCAGAGACTTACTGCATTGAAGAGGAAATAGTAGAAGAACTTTTCGAACAGGGTGTTATAACGTATAGGCGATTGAATACTCGACCCAATAGAGAAGCTGTACCCTCCAAGTCGCAAGTCCTTACCTTCAACAAACCAAAGTGTCCGGAAAAGATAAAGGCTGGCTTCCACAGACTTGAAGTGCGTCCGTCCGTTCATTCCGACTTCACTGAGGTGTTTTGGATGTCAACGGTTCGGACACACGGCAGTACGCTATACAAGGCAACAGGTTTGCTCTTGTGGACCCCCACTGCACCCAGATGAACCGTGCAAGGATCCACCCGTCTGTGTGAATTGTCATGGGCATCACTTGGCAAGATCGCGGAATTGCCCAATGTACAAAGAAGAAGTAGCCATGCAGGAGGTAAAGACCATACAAAAGGTCAGCTACTTCGAGGCAAAGAAGATAGTTTACAGCAGAATGCCTAAATCAACGTCATACGCTCAGGTTGCAGCTGCTCCTTCAGCTTCAATCAAGCCAAAAGACGTCATATCTGAACTAGCACTTCAGGAACATCAATGGATGTTTGTAGAATTTGAGTGAGTTACAGCTGCTAATGAGAGAGCTAAATCCTTTATGCGCTTGCTTACAAGAGACGCATTTAAGGAACACTAATACATCGAGACTAAAAGGTTACAACATAGTTAGGTTTGATCAAGCACCTCACCAAAGATCAAGAGGAGGAGTTGCCATCATCTCAGCAACTCGTTGTACCTTCGAAGAAGTTAATCTATGCACTGATTTACAAGCGGTAGCTATACGCATAACCATCCAGCCAACGTGACATTATGTAATGTATATCTGCCTAAGTTAATTTGGAGAGAAGAGGATTTACACAACCTAGTAGAACAAATGTTTCCTCCTGTCATTTTTGTGGGGGATTTCAATGCTCATAATTCTATTTGGGGATCCAATCGCTTGGACCCTGCAGGAAGATTAGTTGAAGGTTTTCTGTCAACTTCAAATTTTGCATTATTAAATACTGGTACAGACACCTTCTTTAATATCAGAGATGCCTCTTCATCCTGCACAGATTTAGCTTTTGCTAACGCTGCTATAGAGCATAAATTAGATTGGAAAGTAAATGAAGATTACATAAAAGAGAACACTCTCCAGTCGTGGTGTCACTAAGAACACCGTTAAATTGTATCCCATACATAAGAGATGGGTTTTTGGCAAAGCTAACTAGATTAGCTTCACTAGAGATGTCCATTTTCAAAATCTAACTGGAGACATCAATATCAATGTTGAATATGTGACAAATGTCATCGCTGCTGCAGCATCACAGCACATCCCTCAAACTTCAGGTTGCAACGTCCACCTGTTCATTGGTGGTCGGATATTGTACATGAAGCTATTAAGAAGAAGAAAAGAGCTTTCAACATTTTTAAGAACAGCCCCACGCAAGAAAATTTAAAACATGTAGGGCTAGCGCCAAAAGAGTTATTTTAACTGAAAAAAGAACCACCTGGGAAAAATATATCTACTCGATAACAGAACTGACAACTTCGACAGAGGTATAGAGCAAAGTCTAAGCGGTATCCGGTGGATCAACTTACCACCAAGTTACCTGTAGCAAAGATGGAAAAAAAAATCTCCTTGACTTGCCTTCGGACATAGCCGAGAAATTTGCGAGTCACTATGAAGCTGTCAGTGCAAACGAAAATTATAATGATGATTATTTTAAAAAAACACAGTTACAAGCTGTAACTGAAAATTATATATTGCTTGATACTCAAACTAATTTGTATTATAATGACGAATTCACTGAGAAAGAATTAAATCATGCTCTGAATAAAACAGCAAACACTACCGCTGGTCCAGACAACATCGAATACGAAATGATCAGAATGCTAGATGTCATTGCAAGGAAGAAAATAATAGAGCTCTTTAATCAAATTTGGATTTCTGGTATATATCCACGATCGTGGAAAAATTCGATTATAACTCCTATTATAAAGAAAGGGAAAAATCCCTTGGATGCGCGAAGCTATCGACCTATCTCGCTTACTTGCGCCCTAGGAAAAACTTTCAACTCATGTTGATCCTTGAAAGAGGATCAACATCAAGCGGGATATCGTAAATTTCGCTCCACTACAGACCAGATGATTAATGTTGAAAATTTCATATTGAATAGCTTTATAAAAAAAAGCATTGTGTTGCCGTCTTTTTCGATATAGGGAAAACCTTTGATATGACTTGGAGACATGGTATTTTAAAACAGCTACAAGATTGGGGAATTAAACGGAGACTCCCAACCATTATTAGGAGTTATTTAGAGGAAAGACACTTTTGTGTTAGAATTGGAAACGAACACTCGTCACTCAGAAAGTTAGAAATGGTGTACCCACAAGGATCGCCGCTAGCGGAACCTTGTTCAAAATTGCAGTGAACAAGCTTATTCCCGCTATACCATCCGTTATTGGAAGAAGTTTTTATATGGACGACCTTGCCATCTTAAACGCCAGCAGTGAAACCGCTATGATTAAATACAAGCTACAGACGGCTATTAACAAACTTGTTGAAATAGTAAATATGAATGGATTCCGGTTTTCAACAGAGAAGGAAAAGATCGGCAAATAGAAGTCCAGTTTTGATAATGGACAATAGTATCACTGAATAAAAAGAAACAGTTTGTTTCCTAGATCTCACTGGACAGATATCTTTCATGTAGAGCGCATATAACAGAACTAGAAACCAAGTATCCGAAAGCCCTAAACGTCATCAAGTATTTGTCAAATTTGAATTGGGGCTCTGATAAAGAAGTATTGCTGAGACTTTACAAAGCATTGGTCCAATCTAGTGTAGATTACGGATCAACAGCGTGTGGCTCCGCCAGAAAGTCTCATCTTAAGAAACTCGACGTGATCCAAAACAAAGCAATCAGGCTTGCTACAGGAGATTTCCGTACCCGTCCGATTGACGCATATTGTGAGAAGCAGGAGTTATGAATTTACAGAAGGGAAATAATCCTGCTAAGATATGCAGCTTATGTCTTGGCCACCCCAGGACATATAAGTTTTGTTTCCATTTATAAGCAAGGTTTGGCTCAACAGCAGCGGAAAAGACCCACTTTTTCTAGACCAGCTAGAATAAGGAAAATGAAGATCTGTGGAGTCTATGATATCGACCTGCCAGAAGTTCTCCCGGTCTCCAGAAGAGAAGCCCCACCGTGGTTGATGTCTACGATGGAGAGCCGCATAGACTTGAAGGAGAAGATAGAGCAGGGATTACCAGACGTTTATATTCAAAATGCTTTTCGACGACTAACTGCAGAATTTAAAAGTTTCACCCACGTATTCAGTGATGGGTCGAAGACTTCGAACGGCGTCGGAAGCTCATTAATCGTATATGACGAATCCCACTTTTGGGGCTTATCTGCAATAGCCAGTGTTTACACTGTTATACACTTGTTCAGGATATACTGGCAGCATTTAATAACCTTAAAGATAACTGCAAACAATGCATCTTGATATGGACACCTGGCCAAGTCGGAATTAAGCAGCTAAACAAGCGGCAAACAGCAAACAAGTCGATATTCTATTAGTTCGACTGGACGACCTTAAAAAATACAGTAAACAGGTCATAAGAAAGGAATGGATAAGGAGGTGGGGTGCGCTTACTACGAGGCTTAATTGCATTAAGAATACCCCAGTTCCCATTAAAACAAAAAAACATTCTAACTCGTCGAGAACAAGTAGCCCTTACAAGACTTATAAATAATAGTTATATTATTTATAACTATTATTATAATATTATAAACATTATTATAATAGTTATACTTATAAATAATAGTAACTTTAAATAAAACTACATCATTCTTTTTTTTTATAACTTTTAGCGCAACCTCGGGCTTTGCGGAGTATTGCGTAATATTACATTTTTTACGAGTTTTATAATTCATTAATTAATTATGTATGCAAATAAGATTACACAATTATTCAAAATAGAGAATCCAAAATAAATGTTCTTACTTTTAAGATGCTAAGTACAAAATATACAGTATGTATTTAAAAACCCGTAAGTTAATTTTTTGGCGAGAAATAAAAATTTTTAATTAATAAAAAAATTTAAGTAAATATTACATTTAAAAAAGCATACGAATTAATAAATCTGTGTAGCCTTACATTAATATTATTTATAGAACAGTTATGGACGTCATAATATGTTCGTATAATACATGCATGTATAATGTATATTAATACATACATTTAAACCTATTAATAATTATTAGTATTTATAGAACAGGTGTGGACGCGATTAAAATTAATAATATGTACACGTACAATACATATCAAGATATGTATTATTCAGAATGTTATTAACGACAGAAATTTCTTGACTAAAGATAAACATTTTTTCATTTATATATGTATACTAGCGGACCCGACAGACGTTGTCCTGTTCAAATGTTGTAAATCCAAAAATTAAAAAATTTTTCAAATAAATTATCAATTGTTTGGACCGTTTTGATGAAAAAATATGTAAAAAAAAATTATTTTTAAAATACCGGACGCCACCACGTGTACAGTTATCACACAACTCGACCTATGAGATCTTTCAGCGTTCTATAGAGAGCTTCAAGTGAATGCTTGTGAGCTACACTGCGTTCATCCGAGGTAATAATATTGCATTTTCTCATAACTTCAGCCATGCCTGAATGCTTCTTTATTTTACACATTGTGTCTGGATTTGTGTGAATGTTCAATGGAAACTTGAGTGCTGAATGCGCAGTCCGCCCACCATCAAGCAAGGTCGCTGCAATTATAACTTAAAGGGATTTCCTACGAAATTTAATGGCACATGTCTAGATTTTTTCCGAGAAACTAAAGATTTACTCATTTTAAGTTGTATACGGTTGTATGGTCCTTCACTTACAAAGGACCATTAGAAACCGTAAGCTTTTCTAACTCCAACCAAAGACTCTAACGAATTAAGAACATCCTCTTAAGTAATTACGCAGTAATGGTTACTACCTGACAAACGAAAGCATACAAGACATTCACTTCAAGTGTAGTTTCGAAATAGCCGACCTTGCTATTAAACATCTTACTTAGTAAAAATAACCATTTTACAGAATTAAAAAAAATGACCTATTTTAAAATAAAAAAGTACAATAGGTAAGTAAAACAAAAAAGTAAAAGAGGAAAAAGCACCTATTCTCTGACTTCTATTAGTCTACTGTATTTTTCATGTTTTAAATCCGGTAATCTCAGTCAGCTTTTGCGCAGTAATTCCCGGAATCTATTTATCATAACCAAAAGGGTTTTTTGCGTATCGTTTTTTTACATTACTTCACGTTTAACTATTAACTGAATTATAATATGCCACAATTGAGATCTTATCAAAATTTAAATTTTATATGCGTACAAAAAAATAAGCCTAATTTATTTTTTTTAACAGCCAACATTTTAAATTTTCACATTCAGTGGTCCATCTTTGTTGTTTCTACTACATTTCATTACTTTCGCTTTGTTCTTGTTTATTTTCATGTTGTAGTTCTTGCGTAGGACTTCATCCATTGCCATTCCTTGTTTCTTCTAAATCCCTTTTACTCTCACCTAGAATTACTATATCATCAGAAAATCGTAGCATCTTTATCTTTTCACCTTGTACTGTTACTCCGAATCTAAATTGTTCTTTAACATCATTAACTGCTAGTTCTATGTAAAGATTAAAAGGTAATGGTGATAGGGAACATCCTTGTCGGGCTCCCTTTCTTATTATGGCTTTTTATACGTACGAAAGTACTTAAACAAAATAAGCTGGTTGATTGCGGAAAGAAGTAGGTTTATTTTGTATCATGTATCACTATAAATTTCTACATTTGATCGTTTAACTATAAATATAAATAATTACCTATTTTCTATTTCTGGGATGTGAAGATCGCGTTACCGATTCATAAAACTGTTATTTCAAAAGAAACCCACACTTGACACATTTTATAAGTTTTACAACTAACATCGATAACTGTATTAGACGTGCAAGAAGAAGAAAACATGATATTAATGAATAAATACATAACGGAACTATCGGTTTAAAAGGAAGACGCTAGGTTAACTACACACACTCTCAAGAACACACATTGGGTTTTTACGCTGTATTTGAAGCTAATGACACGCCCTGAAGTTACAAATATATTTACACAGCAGAATTATCCCGATAGCAGAATAAACTTACTGGATTTACGATATTTAGTATAATTATAAATCATATTTTTTTAAACCAAATATTTTACTGGTTAACTAATAATCTAACAGTTGTAAACCGCTATTAAAGAGCGGATGAGAATCGAATAATTCTTAGTTGTACAAATCATGTAACTTAAAATAGAAAACTAGCATTCTAAATTAATTTATTATTATTATTACTGTGATTTTATAGCTGATTTTCCTCTAGGATGTTCTAGATTTAAGCGGAGGCGGAAGAGATTCAAAGTATTTTTTAACGGCCGGATACTTTTTCTGACACCAACGAATAAGGAATCACGACCAATAACTGATCGTATACATCGTTTTTATCGTTCAAGATGTTAATTCAGTTAAAGAAAATTCTAGTGTTATTGTTAGTCAGCTACGACACCGATAATTTATTACTTCAAAAAATTACAAGTGGATCGCCTTTTTTGTACCCTTCCTGAATCATAAATATAACATATTATTATGTGAATTATTAATTACAAATAAGACAAAGAAACTTCCATCATGGTACATGTACGTATTCCGTACCTTACTGTTTGTTTTGTTCAATAACAAAAATACAAAATTGATTCCTTCATTCTTTACAACTAAACAACAAATAAACCTAATGAAATTAAGTACGTGTAGAATCATATTTTTCTAGAAATATTTTCTAATAGAAATATTTTTCCGCTTAACGAAATACTTACTAACAAGTATCATTTTTGTACGAAATAAAAGTAACGGCGTTGTAAATTAACGCATTATATTAAGCGACACGATAGCGTTCATTTATTTGTTTACCTTTCGTAGTTAACGTGGTAATCAGATGTAGCTAGATGTTAGTCCTCGTTAGGGGAGGATACGTTTATGGAGGATACTAAAATTAAGGAAGTGATTAACTGGAATAGCTGGTTGTTACCGCGCAGCAGTTTCAAAATGTAATAACGCAGTGGTAAGGAAACAGGAGAGAGAAATCACATAAAGTAACTGAAAATAATCGTTTATCGTGATTGTTTTCCCTTTTAAATTATACGTAATTCGCTTTTAAAGGGACTGCAATTTTTCTCACATTCGATGAAAAACGCGTAATTGAGCCTATCTCGGTAACTGAGCGCTTGTAGGGTGCTTTAGCTTTCCCTCTCGCACGTGCAGATAATTTAATACCAACTTTACAACTCGTAATTATTGTATAGCTGTAGTTATTGTTCCGTTAACAAAAATATTTGTTAAAAAATAACAAAATAAAAATTAATCTCAGCTATTATTTTCATAATCGTTAATTGTGGACTTAAATAAAAATCAGAAATTTTCGTTTCCTTCCCGCTCTTCTGCACTCTCATTCCACTGTTCATGTTCCGTACTGAGCGTTTGTTGGTAGACTACTCACCCGGCCCTGGTAGGAGTTAATCCCTGATCATCACAGACTTTTTCCAAACCCTTTCTGCGGTAGTCATTTCCCGTTTAATCTATCCCGTCATTGTTGTAGTATGTTTCAATGAAAGCAGGACAATTTCAGCCACAATATCTACTCCATTTTAATTTAAAATAGTTCATAATTAACATAAATAAAGGGAAATTAAGTTCCACGCTGTGAATTTTATTCTATTGGAAACCCAAAATCTATGCTGTAACTGATTACTGATTGGAAAATGTTTATGACTAATATTTTTAATTATCTGACAAGAATCGCTAGACTATTCATTACTGATTTCATTTAATATAAAATCATTTTGATCTCTAATTTAGACATTCTGCAAACGTAGACTAAGAGTAATTTTCCGTGATTTATTCGCATTAATTTTAATTCTCCTTTACGAGTGGTAAGGTGTTGATGAATTATGCGTAAATACGTCTATATATGTTCTGTAGCGCGGATAACGTTTCTTGATGAATGTACACACACGTATTGTGCCCGGAGAAATTGGAGAGTTATGGGCATGAATATTATAAAGAATGGGACTTAAAATTAATTCTTGAAGAAATCAAGCTAGTATAGGAATAACTAAAACCCAAAAGAACCTCACAAGACAACGACAATTCTGTTTATAAGTAAAAGTTCTATAATTAAGAACCACAATGGCGGGTCGCCAAACTCAATCAAAAGTCGGTGAACACTGAATATACTGCATGGTTACGTCAAATGCACAGACAACAGAGTTAAGTAATCGGTGGATTTGTTGGATAGTAGAATGTGATTTACGGAAGCGAAATCGATAATCTAGTAATATTTGCACAGCATTAATGACAAACATTATTCGTTTACGGAGAAATTTTTCCAATAATTTAGAACACATCAATAAATACTAATAGGTCAATAGAATGGAGGGGTCACCAAATGGCTTTTTGGCTTAGGAATCGTGAACGTTTTACTTTCCACTGAAGTGAAATTTTTCATGTGCTGAGAACAACGTTAAAATGTTTGCTAAAATAATCTCAATTTTATTTGGATATTCTTTTAGAATTAAAATGTGATTGAGTTTCCAATATTCGGGAGCTTCGCCGGTAGATATTGCAATAATACCGGTATTGCGAGCCTGAGTAACGGATTCCTACCAATTATTATGAAAGTAATATAAAGTATAATAATTGGAGGAATCCAGAAAGGAATAAAAAGGAGAACCCTTTTTGTAAAAATTAAGTCGGTTTTATAATTGTATTTTGTTATACTGCCCGCTGACACACATTGAACACCTGTTGTACGGTAAGAAGAGCCAAGGTTTGGAATTTATAGGAACAAAAGCCGCGGTCAACTGTTCCCACGCTTTGACTTGGGTCCGTTTCGACAGGTAAAGAGGCTAGCAGTATAAATAACCCAGTAAGACCAGCTAAAAGAGAGTTCTATTAGAACCAGTCTCTGAGACGTTTCGGAGTAGGTTCCGCAAGTTCTGTTCTGCCAGATGTTACTACGTCAGTCCAGCGGGGAGATACTGCGACTTGTGTGGGTTCAGTGGAGCTCTGCGAACCAATCCAGCGAGACGTTACTAAGTCGGTACAACGAGGAGTCTTGAATCCATTTCGATACGAGTAAGATGGCGCCACGAGTAATTCCAGTAACCAAGAAATAATATCGGTGAGTTACATAACTATAATTGTTTAAGTGAAAGAAATAATACAATAAACTTCATTTAAACTGTTAGGGTAGATAGCGAAGGTATTTGCAAGTGAACACTATACGATTGTTTGTTAATAGTGGTTAAAAAGGGTTAGGTTAAGACTAGCGGTTTCTTTTGTTAATGGGACTAGTTTACTATTTCTCTACTTGGAATAAATTCCGAACGATTATTTATTATGATTTCTTGTCTTTTATGTCCTACTCTATGAATCATGAGACCTTGCCGTTGGTGAGGGGGCTTGAGTGCTCAGGGATACAGAGTAGCTGGACCGAAGGTGCAACCATATCGGAGAGGTATCTGTTGAGAGCCAGACTAAGGAATGATTCCTGAAAGAGGGCAGCAGCTCTTTCAGTAGTTGTTAGGGGCGTGAGTCAGGACGACTTAAACGGCCGTATCAACATCACTCAGTCCTCTGAGTACTGCGCAGCTGAAAGCAATGGAAAACTACAGCTGCTTTTTTTCCAAGAAAATGTGGCTCTCTGCATTTTCACATAGCAATAATGGAGGCGCCTTCCTTGGTAAAATATTCCGGAGGTAAAATAGTCCCCCGTTCGGATCTCCGGGTGGGGACTACTAAGGAAGGGGTCACCAGAAAATTAAAAAATAACATTCTACGTGTCGGAGCGTGGAATGTTAGAAGTTTAATAAAGGTTGGAAGTTTAAAAAATTGAAAGAGGGAAATGGATAAGATAAATGTAGATGTAGTAGAAATTAGTGAAGTTCGGTGGGAAGAGGAAAACGACTTTTGGTCAGGTGATTTTAGAATAATTAACTCAGCTTCAAATAATGGGCAGGCAGGAGTAGGTTTCGTGATGAACAAGAAGATAGGGAGGAGAGTGGAGTATTTCAAAACGCATAGCGATAGAATCATTGTAATAAGGATAAAATCAAAACCTAAACCGACAACGATTGTTAACGTCTATATGCCTACAAGCGCCCATGATGATGATGAGGTAGAGTGTGTATACGAAGAGATTGATGAAGCAATTAAACACGTAAAAGGAGATGAAAATTTAATAATAGTTGGAGATTGGAATGCAAGCATTGGAGAAGGCAAGGAAGGAAATATAGTGGGTGAATACGGGCTGGGCAAAAGGAATGAAAGAGGGGACCGATTTATAGAGTTTTGCACGAAGTATAATTTAGTAATTGCCAACACCCAATTTAAAAAACCTTAATAGAAGAATATACACTTGGAAAAAGCCAGGCGATACTGCAAGGTATCAGATAGATTATATCATGGTTAAGCAAAGATTTAGAAATCAACTCGTTGACTGCAAAACTTACCCTGGAGCAGACACTGATAGCGACCATAATTTGGTGATAATGAAATGTAGATTGGGGTTTAAAAACCTGAAGAAAAGGTGTCAGATGAATCGGTGGAATTTAGAGAAGCTTGAGGAAGAGGAGGTAAAGAAGATTTTTGAGGAGGACATCGCAAGAGGTCTGAGTAAAAAAGATAAGGTAGAAAATGTAGAAGAAGAATGAGAGAATGTTAAAAAGGAAATTCTTAAATCAGCAGAAGCAAACTTAGGCGGAATAAAGAGAACTGGTAGAAAACCTTGGGTTTCAGACGATATATTGCAGCTGATGGATGAACGTAGAAAATATAAGAATGCTAGTGATGAAGAAAGTAAAAGGAACTATCGGCAATTAAGAAATGCTATAAACAGGAAGTGCAAACTGGTGAAAGAAGAGTGGATTAAAGAAAAATGTTCAGAAGTGGAAAGAGAAATGAACATTGGTAAAATAGACGGAGCATACAGGAAAGTTAAGGAAAATTTTGGGGTACATAAATTAAAATGTAATAATGTGTTAAACAAAGATGGTACACCAATATATAATACGAAAGGTAAAGTCGATAGATGGGTGGAATATATTGAAGAGTTATACGGAGGAAATGAATTAGAAAATGGTGTTATAGAGGAAGAAGAGGAAGTTGAGTAGGATGAAATGGGAGAAACAATACTGAGATCTGAATTTAAGAGAGCATTAAAAGATTTAAATGGCAGAAAGGCTCCTGGAATAGACGGAATACCTGTAGAATTACTGCGCAGTGCAGGTGAGGAAGCGATTGATAGATTATACAAACTGGTGTGTAATATTTATGAAAATGGGGAATTTCCATCAGAGTTCAAAAAAAGTGTTATAGTTATGATACCAAAGAAAGCAGGGGCAGAAAATGTGAAGAATACAGAACAATTAGTTTAACTAGTCATGCATCAAAAATCTTAACTAGAATTTTATACAGAAGAATTGAGAGGAGAGTGGAAGAAGTGTTAGGAGAAGACCAGTTTGGTTTCAGGAAAATTATAGGGACAAGGGAAGCAATTTTAGGCCTCAGATTAATAGTAGAAGGAAGATTAAAGAAAAACAAACCAACATACTTGGCGTTTATAGACCTAGAAAAGGCTTTCGATAACGTAGACTGGAATAAAATGTTCAGCATTTTAAAAAAATTAGGCTTCAAATACAGAGATAGAAGAACAATTGCTAACATGTACAGGAACCAAACAGCAACAATAACAATTGAAGAACATAAGAAAGAAGCCCTAATAAGAAAGGGAGTCCGACAAGGATGTTCCCTATCGCCGTTACGTTTTAATCTTTACATGGAACTAGCAGTTAATGATGTTAAAGAACAATTTAGATTCGGAGTAACAGTACAAGGTGAAAAGTTAAAGATGCTACGATTTGCTGATGATATAGTAATTCTAACCGAGAGTAAAAAGGATTTAGAAGAAACAATGAACGGCATAGATGAAGTCCTACGCAAAAACTATCGCATGAAAATAAACAAGAACAAAACAAAAGTAATGAAATGTAGTAGAAATAACAAAGATGGACCACTGAATGTGAAAATAGGAGGAGAAAAGATTATGGAGATAGAAGAATTTTGTTATTTGGGAAGTAGAATTACTAAAGATGGACGAAGCAGGAGCGATATAAAATGCCGAATAGCACAAGCTAAACGAGCCTTCAGTAAGAAATATAATTTGTTTACATCAAAAATGAATTTAAATGTCAGGAAAAGATTTTTGAAAGTGTATGTTTGGAGTGTCGCTTTATATGGAAGTGAAACTTGGACAATCGGAGTATCTGAGAAGAAAAGATTAGAAGCTTTTGAAATGTGGTGCTATAGGAGAATGTTAAAAATCAGATGGGTGGATAAAGTGTTAAATGAAGAGGTACTGCGGCAAATAGATGAAGAAAGTAGCATTTGGAAAAATATAGTTAAAAGAAGAGACAGACTTATAGGCCACATACTAAGGCATCCTGGAATAGTCGCTTTAATATTGGAAGGACAGGTAGAAGGGAAAAATTGTGTAGGCAGGCCACGTTTGGAGTATGTAAAACAAATTGTTGGGGATGTAGGATGTAGAGGGTATACTGAAATGAAACGACTAGCACTATATAGGGAATCTTGGAGAGCTGCATCAAACCAGTCAAATGACTGAAGACAAAAAAAAAAAAAAAAAGTCTTGTATGTAATCTGTAACCACAATTTACTAACGAGATTTATCACTATTTGATGTGTAATATTTTTATTGTTATTCTTTTTTGATTACGCCCCGATTTTTATGTCATGTACTTTGTTATGTATTAATTGTCTGATTTATGGTTTCTGATATGTAATATTACTATCGTTTACTATTATTATCCTGATTATTGTGGTTGAATTACAATATTTGTATTCATTAATTGTTTTATTATTGTCACATTATTATTATTATTATTACCATTACTGTACTTATCACCATTGTTATTATTAATAATTTGCTTGGTTGTAATTTTAAATATTTTAAACCAATAAATTGTAATTGTATAAACATTCTAAATTGTCAACCTCTCAATATTCTGATCGAGCCGCGAAACATATAATTATATATATATATATATATATATATATATATATATAATTCTTTGAAAACATTGCAAATACTAAACGGGAGAGTGAATAAAGATAATACAAGAGGTGATTTAATCAATTCTTTCAATTTCTTGTTTATTAGGAATATAAGGAAAATGATTATTATGATGACATACAGAATACCGGTGTGATACAGATAGCTCCGCAATATCAGAATCTAATTTAACCGAGATATTTGATTTATGACATAGTTTTTAAATTAATTTTTCTTTACAGTACAAATACAACTGTAGTTTCTGTACAGATAATTATATCCTTCAGATTTGTTTTTTACAAACATCCTTATACTATACAGTTGAATGAATGACTTGATTTAATCGTCATTATTCAGTTCTTTCATATAATATCCTTAACTTCTATTATTAATAAAATGACAGAATTTCAAAAAAAAACACGAAACATAATTCAGGACTATTCATTCGATTCAACTGATTAAGAGAAGATACACTAGTTCATCACGCATAAATAAGTCTGTACATCAGTTACAGAGTTGATTAACATTCTAACGTAGTCATTGAGCCAACGGCCTAAATCTGAGTTTTCGTCAATCCTCAGGTTGACAACGGCTCATACTGTTTTCCTGATACAACGTAATAATAGATTATGAATAATACATTAATAATGTATTAACCCACATTAATACGAAGGTCGCTCATTAATTAAACCGATAATATAACTGTAGAAATATTATTATTTATTAAGTGAAAATGAAATTAACAACATTTTTCAACCTAAACTCCGGCTGCTTTTACGTACTTTGCCCACCTTTCTGCGAGATTTCTTATGTCAATAGTAAATTATTATTCACTATGGTGTGAGCCACCTTTCTACCGTATTCTTGACCTGCAACACTTTGCTGCTGAACTCGGTTCCACGTAAATATTCTTTGTGAAGGCCAAACAAACAAAAATCTGATGATGTGAGACCAAGACTGTAAAGTTCATGTGTTAACACCTCTCAACCTGACTTTCGAAAACCTTCCCGTGTCTTTTGAGCGATATAAGTATCAGGGTATGATGTAAAACAATTAAGCTTTGTAAGAGAGAACCAGGATATTTTCTCCTTATTGCCGGGTTTCATTTTATTTTCTGCGGTATCACAATAGTACTAACTGCTGACTTTAGGTTGTTTTTTCAAATAGTCACAATAAATTAGACCTTTTTAGTTCCAAAACACCGTTAACATTACTTTTTATCGACTGAGGTACACTTTTTTCATGTCTTTGCTACCGGACCAACTCAAACTTCTTTCCATTCCGTATTCTGACATTTGGATTCCGGCTGAAAATGATAACTTCTTGTTTCAAAACAAGTTATTATGCGGTCTAAACTGTCTCAACCTAACTTGAACACGTTATGCGGTAATTTGAGCTTGTCATGAATAACGGAATGGACAGTGTCAAAACTCGCACACAGTATAATATTAGAAATAAGAAGTAGTATTCTATAATAAACTAACTAACGCTGCACAAGAGAATGTAACAAAGTATAAAAATACTAATCATGGAATAAAATTCTCTATTAAAAAAGGAAGTAATTTATCTCCCTTCTGTTGTTTTTTCATGTAGAAATACTTGAAAAAAATCCAAATCACAGAGTTATACAACATTTTTCCACGATGGGATGTTGCCAGTGGAAACCTTGCGGACTCTTTTTTTATTTTCTGTCAAAGGAAAAATTAAACAATGCAGTTGATAAAAATTTCCGTGTCACAAGTAATAATAATTAGAGTAGCTAAACTGCTAAATTACTAAATCACGTTCAGCAACATGATTTCATGAGAGCTAAATGGTTGGATGGTTGCCGTAAGAAAATTTAGAAAAAAACTTAAATTTTATTTTGATATTTCGTTTATTAAAATCGAGTAAGTGTTCTCGAGATATCATACATTTAATAAAAAAATTTTAGCCAACTACGTAAACGAGTGATGTAATCTTTCTTAACGAGAGCTACGTATTTTTGCATATATTATTTTAATTGCACTTAAAAATAATCGCTAAGATGTTTTACTTTCATGTTACCTTTGTGTTTCATAAAAAAACTAAAAAGTCAAGACAGCGTTTGCTTCGATAGCTTTAAATATTTCAGTTTTACTCGTTATCTCGATTTATGTCTGCTTAACATCTGTACAGAATTACACATGATCACCTGTCGTGTTGATAAACGAATGAATGATGTTGTAAAACACTTCGCGCTCTCTATTTAATCTTTATTGTTCATCTAACGATGGAGGTGTACAAAATAAACTGCGCATAACCGATCGCAAATTCCATATATTACCCACACATTGGTGAAGGGATCATTCAGATCGGCTTAGAGGTTCTTGAGTATTAAGGTAACATCTATATGTACACGTACACATACGAACCTGGAATTTCTGATTTTTGTATACATATTTTGCCATATCATATAATGATATGATATGGCAAAATATTTACTACTTTTTCATGATGTGTAATGACATATCTTGAAAAAGTAGTAAATTTGCATTCAACTTAGGACGGTTTTTTTTTAATCCGTATGGTGTACAAGATAATCACTAAATTACTTTTGAAGTTATAGCTGAAAAACTGAAAAAATAGGTTCTCAACCTTGGAAGGAATACAAAAGATCGTGAAGAATTAATCGGAACTAATACCCGATGTTTAGCTCAATTACGATTTTTTTCAGTCCATTGAAAGCAGTTAAGCAGATTTAAAAAAATAAAAAAAATAAAAAATATTAAGCATGAATGCCGTTTTGCGGTTCTACGTATCATTCCAGTCTATAACGCGTATAGACAAAAAAGAGGAAAAAGATATGCTCAGATATTATTATCTGCGGTATATAAAAAGATGAGTATGATGAAATTTATAAAAAGAAATTGTTTCACGAACAGTTAAAAAATAATAATTAATATTTGAAATAAGTTTTATGACCTAAATAAAAGATAGGATTGAAATTAAGGTTGCAATTGGTTCTGCTTCCAAAATACTGTATGAAATATGACAGTTTCAATAATGACATTCTATAAACCAAACACCTAAAATTTAAAAAAAAATTCCATGTTCTAGTTCTGTTGGACCAATTTATTTAATAGTAACAGTAAAAACAGATAAATGAATTAGATACGGTAAACAAATTAAATATTTTATAGTAAGCGTTTACTTCGAAACCCCAGAAAATATTTCTAAAACCACAATTCTCAATTTCTTTCAAAATGAAAATCGTTCTATTTGCTTTGGAATAAAACGTTTGGGTATTATTTTTGGGAAAATCCTAAAAATTTAACAGCTAAGAAACAAAACTGCTTAGATAATAATATGAATAAATGAAAATAGGGATTTATTATTTTAGGGAAGTTTATATCAAATTTACTTCTGTAAAACTTTCAAATTTACTAAGCAACATTTTATGCACTCAAATTATTTGCATTGTATACTAAAACTATTATCAATCAGATCTCGATCTTTATATTTATTCTTAGGATTGAATTAGAGTTTTTATAATTATTGTCAAATTTAAAATAACCGGGGTTTTTCATTGTGTTTATTATTATTATTATTTATTTTTGTTGTTATTTTATGCATATGTATGCTTTGAAAATATTGTTTATTAACTTACTTTGTAATACTAGCTGGTCTCTTCAATAAGTCTTTAGACTTGGCAGGTAATATAAATATAAGCCTTTGTCTCTTTTCATTTGATACGAGTTGAAGAGAGAGAGAAAGGAGTGACTGATGTAACAGCGAGAGTAAGACAAGAGGTAAAAACAGCTTTGCACGAGAAATAAATTTTTTATTTTATTGTTTTCATTTATTTACTTTTACTTGCAATATTTTTGTAATCAGAATGAACCGGTACGCATGGTTGCTAACTGGCTCGATACGCATATTCCAATCTGATTTCTTTCGTTTCCCCTTTTCATAAAATTCATAATTTTATTTCTGAATTAATTTAACTTTCCAATGTTTACTTGAAAGCTTTCGTTCAAACAACTTGAAATGACACAAAACATGGGTGCCGTTTAGAATATTTTCTTATCAAATAATCATTAATTAAGAATCAACGAAAAGCTGCAATAGATGAAGTAATTTTATTAACTTCAGTGTAAAAGACAAATTAATTTTTCAATACATTAATAAAAATTCGCGGACAACTAGGAAAGAGTAATTTCTACACGCTATCAATTTTATAATGCAATAATGGAAAAAAGTTAGAACGATGTAGCACAATCAGTAATTTTGAATCGAATTTAAAAATCTTGAATTCAATTAATTACAACTAAAATCTGTAAACTGGAACAGACACAGCCCACCTTCCAGTCACCGAAATTAATAAATATTAAAATCAGTTGTAGTTCCTTTCATTTCGATTACTATTTAGGGGTTTTCAGTACCTCAAATTCAACGACTGTCTGCTAACTTACCCGAAAGTTTGAAAAGTTGTCTCGTCACTAAATAACAACGTATCTAAAAAATTAGGATTGTTCTCGATACGGCATTACCCCTGCAGCAAACCAACCGGTGTCATAGACTGCGATCATTTGCTTTAATGTGATGAAGAAGTTGTAACTTATACGCTCACAAACGGAGCCGCTTATGAATAATGTCGTAAACAATGGAACGAAGAATTTCCAATTCGTAACTTGCCCTCCATATTGTTCTTCCAGAACTGGCAGTGAATGCATCGTACGCGATGCATTCACTGCAGTTTGCAGTTTGTGAAAGGCTTCCAGTCTCACTTGAAGTCGTATCCTGCTGACGAATAGACTTGGATGTTGGAAGATCGATATTCCATTCGGTTCGTGCACGCCATTAAACACGCGTAACTGATTGAAACTTCACTAACCAAAGCACACACAGAACCTTCTGTAGTGGGGTCCACATCTCGACCGACTACTATTGACTACTCGGCATTGTGAGTCGCTTTACCTGCACATGCTTACTCCGCTGACCTTAGGAGTATACAGAACAAATCTTGGAGTTTGAGCCTACGTTTAAGAGATTACGACGACTGGTTTTCTAAATGTAGTCCATTACTTTTGCATATCTTTAAACCGGACAAGCTATATACACTTTTTTACAATTTCAGGAAAAAAACAGCGGCAGGAACATATAACTAGAACAATATAATTTTAAACGTTAGTCATTGAAATTGTTAACCGAGTTAATTTACGAGTTAATAACCGAGTTAAGCGAGAAGTTAAATGTGCATTAATTACGTGAAGACCATTTACGTTTCAGAAAAATTATAAAGTTCAAGAACAGCAATTTTAAACCTCAGATTTAATTTTGAAAAAAGGTAAAAATGTATTTTAAGAAATAAAATCTACGATTTTGTCGTAGATTTGAAAAATATACGATTATTTATATTTAATTACGATAATTATATTTTGAAAAATGTAATTATTTTCTAGCTTGGAATACGTCATAAAGAAAATTATACGCGAGTTACAGGAAACAAGGAGATTTGCTTGGATCGCTCATCATAAGAGAGTATAGAGAAGTTTTTTGTTTAGTTTCCAATGATGACAGTTATTTTACTTTATAAATAATTACCGAAACACTTTTTGTATTATTTTTGTAAATAATGTGTTTCATATCTTATTCTTCTATTTATATTTATTTATTTTTTCTTTTTACTAATTCTTTCACAACTTCTGATGATGATTAACAAACAAAAAAAGCATTTAGTTATTTTTAAACTGTTTGTCAGCGAACCTTTAGTTATTTTACCGGAATAGAATATTTAAGATTTTAAGTAATCTAGGGTAAAATATAAAAGAAGAGTTATTAACAAATTTTATAAGAATGTGGTAACTACAGTAAGAAAAAAGTAAGCTAAGATACCTTAAAAAAGGAACGAAAGAAGGATGTAGCCTATTCCCTTTGCTTTTTAATTTTATCGGAAGAAGCATTAACGAAACTGAGATTAACGTTTAGGTCAGGAATAAAAGTCTACGGAGAAAAAGCAGAAATTTTAAGCTTTGGGTACACAATTGTTCCCTTCTGGACCGTAATTATTTATTTACTATAAGGAATGTAAAAGATAATACGTTTTTGAACCTTTGATAAGATTCTAAAATTGACGGATATGGAGCATGCTAAAATTGTTTGACAGGTAAATGGACCTTTGACAGGACATGTTTGGGTGTAGAATTTGGCGGAATATATGTATATTATCAGAAGGTGATTTTGGGATTAATATAACAAACGAAAAAAATTATTAGTCGAACACTTTGTAACCAGCATTTTATTAATTATTACCTCAGCTTCAGGGACTTCAAAATTATGTCGATAAAAATCCATGCTTACATTTTTGAAGAAACAATACTTTGTTATATATTATTCTAAAAGAGGTGGGAAAGCAAGAATAAATGATAAAATATTGCCCTCTAATTATTATTATTGTTAAATGGAATATTTGAAAGTAGTCTTGCTATATCCAGTCTTTTAAACATTACGGTAAAAGATTTCACTGTACACTACTAAATGATTATTTCTAGCAAATAGGATCATTAAAGAAAGAAGTCGAAATCATGAACCGGTATTTGTTTTTTTAGACGGTTCAGAACTATCTTCCGAACGTATATAAATTTTATTCAGAACAAATCTCAGGTTTTATAAAGAACGAAACCCGTCATGGAAAAATAAAACAATAAATTGTTTATTTGACGAGTATTTTCTTGGATGTAAAAATCGAACGTAAATTCTTATTTTCATAGAAAAGGCTACACACCTATTCAGTGATTTCTCCCACAGTTACATAATAAACGAGAGAGAAAGAAATTCCTTAAATGAAGACACAAAGCGATGGAGTGACAGACAAGAACCTTATAATCAAAGATGGCGTAAGCACGTACCACTACATTACCGCCTACAACCGATCGGAATCATCGCTCTAAGATTGTGGGAGAAGTAAGGAGGGGAAGGAAGAGATTGCACTAAGGAGGAGAAGTTGTCCAATTATACGCTTCCATACAAGCATGCTACGCACCGACTATTCTTTTGAGATTAAGTCATTATAGATGCTGGTGTGCGTGTGTATACCACTCTCCAACCAGCGTCTTTGAAATCTACAGACCTGCCAGGCGTATAAGCACTAGTACAAAGATCAACACGTACCTAGGTCTATAAACTAAGTAGAATGAAATCGGTAAAATATATATTCTTGCTGTACTGTTTATTTTTTTCTCAGGTAATCACGCAAACATTTTTTTCTGTTATTAGTTTACAATTTATTTTCACGTCGCATTTCCCAAACTTAAAATTTGATGGTATGTGTCAATTCAAGAGTTATGCATACCTGTACACTTAATTTCAGTGTTTTCTCGCAACAACATTACTGTTTTTGGTGTCGAAAGGATAACAATATCTTTGTGAACAGTCATTCAATTTCTAATTACGAATCTGAACTTTGTACACATTTTACCCCAAATAGAAACAATATTGTAACGCGTATAATCATAGTTATTATTGTCACAGTCGGTTATAGTATGCGGTCAGTATATGGAACTAAAGAAGAATAAGTACATAAAGTGTTTGGCGAAGTGATTAATATTCTAAGTATACAGTAGTTTATTTATTTCTCAATAAATTTACACTACTGATTCCGTCCAGTCTGACTAAAATGTTTACAATACAGGAGAAAACTCTGTATCTCAGGAACTGAGACTGTACAAGACTACACTTTATTTACACTCAAACATATCATCCTCATTCATCCCTAAAGTATTATCTGAACGGTATCGGAGGCTAAACAGGATAGAGAAAGTATTGTATACCTACATCCTCTCCAAAGATGGCCCGATGTTCCGTGTGAAAGCAGGGCTAAATATTTAGCGAGCCAAAACTCGCTAACGAACCATTTTCTAACCTATGTTTATATGAACTTTTTTCTTATTTTTACTATAGAATTATCTCCGGAGAGATTGCCGCGCAATTTGGAATTACTCTGTATATATTGCGAATAGATTACAACCATACTTATTACAGTCTCTTTTAGTGCAACTTATATGATGTCATAAAATAATCAACTTTTTTTCTTTTCGATTTTGACCTCTGAAAGACCTCGTTCCAGACGAACTGCAAAGAGAAACGTTCCAAACTGCAAAGAGAAAACCTTCGCAGTTTTCTCTTTGCCCGATTTTCTCTCATTCATTCAGCTTGGTGTTCTCATCTTTCTTTCGACCGCTTTTGAGCACCGTTATCATTTTTCCTTTCCTTTTCTTGAAAACCCTGTATTGTTTTAATTTTCTCTTTATAAACGTTTATGTCTGATATTTCATTTTCTAAGCTATACTGGTTTTCAGATCGACTTTTCAGATTTTGACTTTTTTCATCCGATTAATTTCTAATTTTTTTTAATAATTAAATATATTTTTTTTTGTAAGACGAATATTGGCCATTCTAGAAAGGTGTTCAATAAAAAATACTTTTCATTTCTCCATTGTTGTTATTAAATTTTCTGTGCGTTTGTAAATTTCTTCGTTATATCTGTCTATAACTGGTGTTTTTATAAACTGGGCCTAGAATTTTCCAAAATATCTTCTTTTTATTTTTTAACCTCCATTTTTAAATTTAAGTTCAGACAATCGCCAGTGTAAATACATTGTGGTTTTATAACCGTATTGCAGTGACTGATTTTTAGATTTTTGGAAAGGCATTTTTTATTATAAATATTTTTTGTAATTCTGTATGCACTTTCAAGTTTGGAGATCCTGTTTCTAATCGCAGATTTATTAACGCCATTTTTCTGGGTTATTTCTCTCAAATATTTGAATTCTTGAACCAGCACAATTTGGCCTTTCTGTTCGAACGGATTTGGAAGGGTTTTTAATATTTGTTATAATTTAGTTTTTTTTTTTTTTTGTAGATATCTGTAGGTTTGTTTACACAGCAATCTTGTTTAAAATTTCAATTTTACTTTTTGCTGATTGTAGGTCTTCAGAAAGGATCGCTAAGTCATCTGCGTAAGTTAAATTGTTAATTTTGATTCCCAGCTTACATCCTAATTTTATTGACTTTATTGGTTTAGTAATTTTAGGTTCCAGATTCTGCTAATATTTTTTCTAAGACGGAATTAAAAAGAATCAATAATAATTCGTCCCCTTGTCTTAGATCGGTGTTAATTTTGAAAGAATCAGAAAATTTCCTCTAAATTTTATTTTTGAAATTGTTTCGGTTAAATTTTTGTGAAGAGATGGATCAGTGCGATTCGTCAGGAGTTTTTCCAGTTAACCAAATTTTGTTAAAAAGATTATAGAGGTTGTCAATTATTCTTGGTTCCGAAATTTAAAAATTTCTGCTGTTATAGAATCTTTACCACTTGCTTTATTGTTGAGACGTTTAATAATTAATTTAATTTCTCCTTTTTTCGGTGAATCACATTTTTCAAAGTTTGGCTTTTGATCTTTAAAATTAATTTTTCCATTGAATGAGGACAATTTAAAAGTTGGTTGAAATTGTTAGCTAAAATTTGCAATTTTCTTTATTAATTAGAACCAATTTTCTGACTCATTTTTAAAGTAGAGACAATTGGTGCTTGGTAGCCCCTAAGGTTGCTTTTAAATATTTGGTAAAAATATCTCGAATTATTTTTTGTAAAATCTTCCTGTAGTTTATTTATTTGATCTTTTTCGTATTTCCTTTTGATTAAGCTTATTACTTTAGAGGCTACTTTATTTTGTTGTTTGTTTGTTTGTTCAATCATTTAATTTGTTTTGAGGATTTCCATTTTCTCAATTTTTCATATCTTTCTTCTAATGTTCTGTCACATTCTTCATTCTACCATATTTTCTTTTTTGGATTTAGCCAATCCTAAGGTTTTTTGAGTTGTTTCATTTAGTTGTTTTTGGAGTTTGTCCCAATTCTTTACTTCCTTTTCTATTTTAATCTCTGTTTTCAAATTTTCCATTATCTCATCATTAATTTTTTTTTCATTCTCTCAGTGATATAGTTTTTTTTAATTTTAGGGCCTTTTATTTGGTTCTTTGCTGGGGATGAATTTTATTTTTATCTCAGGAAAGTATTAATCAGAGTCAACATTTGTTCCTTTTCTGACTTTAACGTTCATAATTTCTTTGTAAATTTTCTTAGATTGTTACGTTCGCTGGAATTCTCACAAAATAAGATTTGGGCTTATCCAGGTTTTTCGTTTTCTTGGGAGTCTTTTTTTTTGAAGTGAATGAAAATTATTTTCAGATTGAAATGTTACATAATTTAAATAATTCTTCCCCATTCACATTAGTTCTTTTATGTGATGGAAAATTTCCAATCTCTTAAAAGTTTATTTTCTCTTCCCAACTGAACGTTAAAATCTCTGAGGAGAATTTTGATGCTTTTTTCAGGAACTTTTAAAACTTCATCTTCTAATAGTTAGCTGAACGTATCCAATTTTTCTGGATTCCATTTATTATCCTGTTTTATCGGGGCGTGACAGTTAATTAGGGTATAGTTTTCGTTTGTACATTTTAAGCCTAAATGAGATAATCTTTCAGATTTAGAGAACAAATTGATTACGTTATTTGTTTCATTTTTATGAACATAAAAAGCCGATCCGAATATTATTAATTTTTTGTTAATTTTGAGAGTAGGTCTGCCTTTATAAATTCTAAAATTTCTAACATCCGTCATATTTTCATAAAAAATCTAGTTTCTTGAATGGATAAAATTTGAATTTAAAATTTTTGTAAAAGTTTTTCTACTTGTTTCTCTTTCCCAATTTTTAAAAGTGAGTTTTACATTTATAATTCCAAAAAAGTATTTTTGTTTAAATTTAAATTTTGAGGGGTACCAAGACACTTCTATTCGTCGCTAACACTTTGGTCCCAGTTCCCCAAAATCCTTGGTTCGGTTGCATAATTATTTTCAATGATGGATTTACATATCTGCTTATCACCTGGGGTAAATTTTCCTTTTTTCGAACTTACCATCATGTTAGAAAATTGTGAGAACAAAGTTTGGGTGAGAATTTAAAATTCCAAATTAAAACAGGATTGCTAGTTCCGAGTTCTCCATTTTAGTTTAATTA
Source organism: Lycorma delicatula (assembly GCF_047948215.1). Lineage (NCBI taxonomy): Eukaryota > Metazoa > Arthropoda > Insecta > Hemiptera > Fulgoridae > Lycorma > Lycorma delicatula. The sequence continues at coordinate 249,041,716 of NC_134455.1, forward strand.
GGAAACTTTCTAACCAAACCAGCAGCACCACGTGGTGGCTATTCCGTCATCTTTTTACTCCAAAGGCTTTTCCGGAACGGAGATAATTATCTTTTATTTTGCAAAATGATAAAATTAAACAATAAATTATATGCAAATTTTCAGTAAGTATTTATTCTAGACTTCAAATTTAAAATATCACAAATTAAATAAAAAACTTTAGAAAGTAAAATTTCCACATACGTGTAAAACATTACATTTAATGAATATAACGTTCATTGTTATTTTCAAACAGAAGTTATCAAAGGTAGGTAGATTTTCATTTCATAAAATATTAGTCAATTAAATGGAATACACAGTTGATTAGGCTATCAATCTTCAATAGACACAAAATTAACCCAGCTTCGACAAAACTGTTGCTACTAACTCGTATAACTAATGAATGAAGTACCACCTTGCGGGAAAAAAGGCTAATCCATTCTCTATTGTAAACTACATACCTAGATGACCTTTACGGTCTGCGAGTGCAAAGCAATCGGCTTCTTTTAAGTCTTCTGATATGAGTCGCCTCCCCCCCCATGATTTCCGTTTTGAAATTCTTCCTCAATTTTTATAAGTATTATCTGTGAGTGAACAGTAAGTTTCGTTGAACTTCTGAACTTATTGCATACACGTCAACTCATCATTACTATTTCCCGTTCACACTTGCGAACAGTGCTAACTTCCGGTCACACAATCAACTCATCTCAAACTACACAGGAGGTATTTCTGTGTGGATAAGGTGCCTTTACGCATACTGTATCGGTTTATCTAGACTCGTTAGCAGTATATATTATATTTTAAAGTTGTTACATGTAACCGGCGAAGTTAATTTTCAATACTGAAAGTGTCTACAAGCAGTAAGAACGCATACAACAAAAATAAAGCAAGATACGAGGATCTTGTTATTACAAAAACCAGCCTTCAAAAGGAACGGACATGGGAGTGGTCATTTATTTAGGAAGGTTTCAGAAAATCTTAATTTTTTTACGAATAATTTTGCAGAAAAATGATAAGTTATGGACATAAAGCCAAAAGTATGTAACGAGATGCCCTCTCGAAATAATTCGCAATAAACTTTCAAATGAATTAACTAAAAACCAATAACGAACCAATTTTCTAATACAACAATAATGAAGTATTAACAAACGATAAAATAACGCTTCATTAGTACGACAAAATTTTCCCCTTTCATACAACGGTAATTTAAAAGAGTAAAATATATTGAAGAAGAAATTTCCTGTTAGTAATGTCGCAAGGAATTACGCAAGTAAATCAACAAGAATTTTGGAATCAAGCGTTAGCATTCCCCTATCAAGAATTCTTGATCAATATAATTCAAAATAATTATTTTTATTAACCTGCTAATGTTTCAAACGATAAAGGATTACGAAAATTATCCCACTGACAATTCATCAATTTAGCGTTAATCGAAATATTATCTGTGTTTTATAAGATATAATTGCAGAACACATGCAGATACTCTCGGAAAAACTGAAAAAAAGATTACCAGTCACTTAAAGAAAATTGATAAAATAGGCGAATTTCAAAGAATTTTTCAATGATAATAATGGTATATTATCTCGGGAAATATAATTAAATAAAATGAGTATTAAAAGAAAATAATTATATATTTTCTATAGCAAGCTATTGTCATATTCTTCATGACACTGCCGGAAGAACTATAAAGAAAAACTTTATATCAATTTCTGGCTTTGATGTACAGGAGAATTGACAAGAGTTATCCGATCGATTCAACAAAAGCAGTAAACACGAAAGGATTCCTAGATTTACAGAAAGTTACTGTTGTGATATATATTTTCTTTTTCATGATTAAATTTTTTATATTAATTGAGTTAATCATTTTTACTTAATTATATCTGGTCATAAAAAATAATTAAGAACAGTTAAGTTTATATATATATATATAAAATTGAAAGTGGCTTGAATAACTTGATTCCATTTTTATGTGCAAATAGTATATATTGGTAACGGTTTTTCTTTTTTCATCAGAATAATTTGATGAAATACATTTTTCCTAGAGTGAAAAGTGTATGCTTTTAATATCCGTCATTAAATTTATTCTTCGTCCACATTTTATCACAAATTCTATAAATATCATAATTCGTGATTTATATTAATTTATGAATGAATTACAGTGGTACAGATATCTTCAACATGTAAAATAGCTAAGAAAAAAACCGGGTTTAAATATCGGAAAATTCTACAATCTGAAGTCTTATTGCTCAGTAAAAACATTAATAAACGCTGTATTTTGTTGGTTCATTGGTTCAGTTATGAATACTGTGCTGGAGTGGAGCTTATTACAGTCAAATTAAGCCACTATTATAATTATAGGACAAAAACACGTAATACGATTGATTCTAGGTAAAAATAACACGTAATGAATCGTTCTCGTTATTTAAACACTTAAATATATTGCTTCTACGGAAAATATATATAAGTTATGATTTTTTTCTTACTTAAGTGTACAAACAATTGTACTGTTGGAAATTGGGATTTGAGAGTGCTGGTTTAATTGTACCCTCTAAGATTAGGTTGGAAGTTATCGAAAGATTGTACTCGTTCTTGGCTTACAAAACATATAATCCTTTACATACTAATATTAACAAAAATTAGAAATCCGACAGAATTTGCTATATAAAACCATTCTTGGTTAATCATAAATTGACATCGTTGATAAATTATATTAATTAATTGTAGATAAAAAATATTTTTGTTTATTTGTAAACGCTGTTTAAAAGTTCGTTTTACTGATAATGTACTATGCTAATCCACAGCACTCAGCACTCACAATAGGTTTTAAGTTTTTCTTACTTTTGATTTTTTTTTTACTTGCATTATACGATGATACCTAATATTACATATTTTAACTGTAAATGCACTTTACTATTAAAGCAGATTTTATGCGTTGTTTATGCTTATGAAATAAACCATTTTATTATCGTAACAAGACCGGTATAACGGACCTGAGTAACGGGGTTCCTACCAATTAAGAAGTAGTAGAAAATATAATAATGGGAGAAATCCAGAAAAGAGCTAAAAGGAACTCTTTTAGTAAAGGTAACAGGTCCGTTTAACAATCATCCTTTGTAATACTGCTCACTGACACACCTAAACAAATTTTGTTCCGTGAGAAGAGTTACCGGACCAGGATAGGAATTTCATGTGAGAGCGGACGATTATTCTCACGCTTCGTGTAGGGTCCGGTCCAGCAGGTAAAGAGGATATGAGTATAAATACTTCGGGAACACCAGTTAACGGTCAGTATGCGAGAGAGTGCTACGACAGAGTTCTAAGGGAAGAATTATTATGCGAGTTTGAAGCGAGAATATTCTGTGAGGTCAGTGAAGGAGCGAATTTCTAGTGCAGGTTCGACCCAATTAAGGTAAAGTCACGAGTAATTACAATACACGATTATAAGAAACGGTTCGGTGAGTTACTGTTAAGACTATAAGTAAAAAAGAAAATGATTAAATTTTATTCGTAAATTGTTCTGGTAGTTTTTATTAGTGAACAGCAAAGGTATTTGCAATGAACTTTATATTTGTTTTATCTATTGTACTACTCTTGTTAATACAAGACTAGTGTTAAGATTAGCGGTCATGCTAATGTGTTTTGTCAATGGGACTGAATTCTGGTTTTCCGTATTTAACTACCTGTGAATAAATCCCGAAAATTACTTTAAATTCTGTTTTGTATGTAATTATTGTTTATTATTATTATTGTTATTAATTTATTTTATTTATGTTCTTAAACTAATAAATTGTAATTACATAGACATTTTCAATCTCTCAATTTCCTGATCGAACCGCGAACACACGACAATATTTAAAAAAGTACCGAATGTAAAATCTCCCTTAACTTTACTTTTACCGGTTGAAATGCTTCAATTACAATTAATTACATTACGCAGTGGGCTTTCTGCTTCGACGTCTTTATGGTGCTACCCATTTCATGACCATGAGTAATTTTCATTCAAGGTTAGTGAGGGAGTGCCAACAATTAACGGGTAAATTTCATATTCATATCACAAAAACTAACGAATTAATTGAAAAGCTCAAACAGAAAGCTTGTGCGCTTTAGACATTTTGTTTCTGCGGAACATGTGTTTTATAAGTTATTACAAGGTTTTTTCTTGAACCTTAATTTTTTCTTAAGCTAATGTGTTTAATGTAAAATGTTAAAACTCGAATTTTTTAATCAACACTATTTCATGAAAAAAATACAATTTTTAAATAAATTACTTAGAAAAGTCTAATCAAAACATTATAATATGAATACCTGCAGAAAACACAGACGGTACTGCTACAGCAGTAAAAACTGTTCCTCCACTCACCTGAAACAAAAAAGAATATTAAAAATATTTTAAAACAATTATATCCACTCGACCATAATATATTAATCTAACTATATGAATTTCTTTCATATTAAGTATAAATAGAATAATATTGATTAAATAAAAAATTTTATGTTTTATTTATACATTATTATTATTTATATATATATATAAATAGGCCAACTGAGCCGGTCTAGTTGTAAAGTCGTCGCAAATCACTTGCTTAACGGCTGATTTTCGAGTAGAGGGTTGTGAGGGTCAAATTCTGGAAACATTAGTGGCTCTTACATAGATTTGAATACTAGACTGAGGATACCGGTGTACTTAGGTGGTTAGGGTTGATTTAATAACCACACATCTTAGGAATGGTCGGCCTGAGTCTGTACAAGACAACACCTCATTTACAAGTCATACATACGAGTATTATTATCACCTCATTGGGTCATAGAGGATTGCTTATTCTTACTAGTTGAACAGAGTGCAAAGTACACTGCAATATTAATAATAATAATAAAATGTATACATATATATAGGGTATCCCATATAAAACGCAACCCAACCTTATATTGATAGGTATTGAAAAAATAAAAAGTCATGTGTAAATGTAAATGTAATTTTTATTATTACCATCCATTACCTTACATTTAGAGTAAATGTTGGAAGTGGCCGCCATCTTCTTGAATACAAGCTTCAATTCTTTTTACAGCGTTTCTTGCAACTAATGTATAATTTATTTACATTTTACATATATACCCATATCGCGCGCGCGCGCACACACACACACACACACACACACACACACTACTCAACTGTGTTTGCGTTTCATCCGGAGGTCCCGAGTTGGGAGTCCCGGTCAGGCATGATACATGATATTTTTCATAACTACAAAATCATCATTATCCATCATTGCACCTGGTACAATGATGTAGAATTTAAAATTTCATTGCTTAAAACTTTTTGCTAAATTTTGGTCCGATTTGTTTTGAATTAAAGTCAAATTTCTAAAACTTGTTAGTTTTCTGTTGACTATATTTAAATACTGTAAAGCATTTTTTATTTATTTAAAGGAAATTTAACAATGTTAATTTATGGAAAACCGGAAAACAAACGGTTTTTCGACTACAAATTTTAACTTTGCGAAACTTTTCTCGGATACTGGAAGTACGTTTTGAGACCTATTTTATTCAGTTTTAAGTTCAAAAACAGATAAAACCACCAAATCTGCTTTTTAATATGGGTCCAAAAATATCAGTTTCTGCTACATTTACCATTGAAGCGATATTAGGAAAATATTTCGCTGGCCGAAACTCGAAACAAAGCGTTTTGGAACATATGTTTGTAGGATCAATTTTGGTTATATTAATGTCTCAAATCAGCTCCCTTCCCGCAGTAATGCAGTATAATGAGTCACTCTATAGATATATATATATATATATATATAATATATAAAGAGCCGAAGCATGCCGGGAAGGGTGAGTGACAGAGAACTCCACCCTCTAGACCCAAGCCCTTATAGTTCGCTTACAGTTGCCCTTATAGTTGTGAGATTAATAATGATAAATAACAATTAAAATCTGAAAAGCTCTTTTCTCCAACATTTCCCTCGTTCTTGACAAAGAAGCTCCTTCTAAAGACGAATATATCCCTTTTAGTTCTCTTTTCCATTATTGTAGAACACTCTATATCTCGGAAAGGAGTCAAAATAGAGAGCTAAAAATCGGATATGTTATAAAACGCATAGTCTATTATTTTTACTTCGAAAAACGAAATCAGAAACGGTATTAGGTGGTCATCCAGGCAGAAAATTCACAACTTCACCCTCAAGGGGATTAGGCCCCGACCTATAGCTTAAAACCTTACCTGGGATAACACAAATGTATCCTGAAAATTTGAAAGCGATCAGTCGTTTGCTTCTGAGTGATGCTGTTGCAAACAGGCAGAACCGCTACAAACTTTCTCATTTACACATTATACGAGTATACAAAGTAATGAATAATGCACAATAGACTATTGTTTTATGTATTATGAATAATATGTTATAGTTTTATATGTCATTTGCTTTTTTGGACACAGCCGAATACAGAATTGTCATTTTGTAAACAGAGATAAATTCGTAGCAATATAATGTTCTCTATACTAGTCGCGCTGTTTTTATCTATGAATTTTAACGCGGCGAAGTAAGAAAAAAATAAGTGTAACGGTCACATAATAACGTACAGTACCAACAGCAGTTGTTTCCAGCTATTCCAAAGACAATGCATCGGCTAATGATTTTCTAACGAGAATTACTGCAACTTCCCGAGAAGTACGAAATGTTATTAAATAACAGTTTTATTTATATATGTCAACGGATCCACAACATAATAATGGATGATTTTCAGTTTTATACACTTCCTTACTTACTTTATCAAAATGAATAAATCTTACAAACATTATACTAAAATGTTCTTTTATTTAAAAAAAATAAACATTCCTGATTGAAATAATTATTATTTTAAAACAGCTGATAACTTTGCAGCAATTTCGAAAAAAGTCTTAAAAAGTTGAGAAGTAGTAGTAAAAAAGATTTAAAAAAAACGGTGTTTATGACGCAAGAGTTAAGAAGTGTGTTCCAAGTTAACTGAAATCGTAACTGATAATAGAAGGCGCTTTTGAAACGATTTCACTAACAGAGGTTGAAAAAAAAACCACTTCATTAGAGAAAAAAGGCAAATTAGTTTATTTACGGAAGTAACACGTTTAATTATAATAATATATTTAATTAGAACTTCAGTCATAAAGGCAATCAAGTTAGTATCCTGAATTACTGAATTCAAATTTTACGAAACTTATCAAACGTTTTACAGCTTCTTATATATTTATTTAAAATATCCTCTACATTAGACTTTACTTTTTAAAATATTGTTGAATATTACAGTTAAGTGTTAATCCAGGATATCGTATTAACGAATAGAATTTCTGAAACTTTTGTTAAAATTTTATAGATTGTGGTACAGCGAATAGAAAATATGCTAGACTATTTTAAAATAACCTTTTATTTTATTTTTTAATGTAGCGTATCTAATTCTCAAGATAAATATTTACTTCAACATGTCAATCGCTACAACAGTGTTCGTACAAGGATGCTTTGAGTGTGAGAGAACTTTGACTACCTGTGTATCAGTGGTGGAACTATTGTTTTTCTTTTCTGTTTTCCGCAAGATTTTATCAACAATCCACTCTTTAGACTTTTTCCGTGATTCTCTTATAACTTTTATGCAAAATATTTGTTCAAAACAAATAAAAGATGAATTAATTCATTTCAAGCAAACGCTGAAGTTAGTTTTCATTTTATCAATGTTTGGAATTAACTTTAAAATTCTAAAACCTTGAAAAAAGATGGAAATGACAAATTTGAACAAAAAAACTCTTACATACCCCATCAATATTAAAAAAAAACCAATAAACACCAAGTTAGGTCCTCCAGGTAAAATTATTTGAAATTTAACTTTTGAGTACGCAAGACATCATCGAAATTTGACTTCGGTGAGTGCACTCGTATAACGTAAAATTGTATTCCACCATAATAATAATCGAATAGAGCTCAGCGACAAAGACCAGCGAATTGATATATCCCCTCCGCTAAATTTAAAAAAAAAAATAATTAAGGCAGGACTATTAAATAGAAAAATAGTAATTGGTAATAAGAAACCCACGATGGAAAAAAATATCTGAAACGATGGGTAAACATAGGAATCATAAAAATTCTGGATAAAGCAGAAACTATAGAAATGAAATTAACAATATGTGAAAAATAGAAAAATTGGTTGCAATTCAGAAAAATAAGATTACTGGAAAGGTATTTATAATTTACAGAAAGAGAAAACTGCATAAACCAAAATGTAGGGTGTATGTCTAGATGAAAAGTGAGAACAGAAAACCACTGTAAGGGAAATAAAAAAAGTTAAACTGACAGGTGGTAAGAATATATAGAAAAACTATAAAAAGAGGAAAAATTATCAGTTAAAAGTATATTTTGGTTGATATCGTAGGAGACTGTAATTTGAAGTCAGGTTTTGACGTAGCTCTTAAAAGACTAAATTGAAATAAAGCAAAAAGGGGTTGATGATTCAACATGAGATTTACTGTCTCATCTGAAGTATGACCGTAAAGAATAAAATGTAGCGTTTACGAAACCGGGGAAGTGCTCGCAGATTTCATAAAAGATTATAACTGCTTCTGTAGTAAACAAAGTAAGAACAGATTGAAATGTGAACTGGCCACAACATGAATATAATATCTCGTGTATCTGAAATACAAACCGAGATAATTTTACTGGCTAATACAGGGTTATCATAAAAGAATGGTGCAGTTTTGAACATGGTTTAAATTAAAACAGAATTACTTACAGTTTATGTTTTTAATTTGTCGTCTCAAACATTTTTTTACATAATTAATAAATTTCAATATGTGCGCCCTTAGTCGCTCGACAAATATCCAAACGATACTCAACTTCTCTCCAAACATTAGTTAACATTTCTTCGTTAATAGTTGTCATTGCTTCATTAATCCTGTTTTTTAAGTGGTTTAGGTCGCGAATTTTTTGTGTATAAACAACGCTTTTGATGTACCTCTACAAGAAAAAATCGCAAGGTGTCAGGTCTGGACTCCATGGAGGCCAAAGTAAGGGTCCTTGCCGGTCTATCCATCGATCTCCAAATTTTTCGTTCAAAGCGTCCGTAACCAACGCATTGAAGTGCGGGGGAGCACCATCTTGTTGGAAATGAAGTTGATGAATGTTTTCGAGTTCATCCAGCTGAGTAAAGCAATAATCGGTTAACATGTCAAGATACACAACTCCATTAATTGTTTTTTCAGCAAAGAAGAAAGGCCCTATTACACGATTTTTCATCACACCACACCAAACATTAACTTTAGGCGAATCGCGTTGTTTCTCAATAATTGCGTGTGGGTTTTCAGAGCCCCATATTCGTGAATTGTGTCAGTTAACACATCCATTGACATGGAATGTAACTTCGTCTGTAAAAATTATATCATCTAAAAATGATTCGTTTTCACTTATTCTGTCCAACATTTCAACAGCGAAATTGTAACGTTTTACACAATCATCGGGTTTCAATTCCTGCAGTATCTGGATTTTATAAGCGTGTAATTTCAGTTTTTTATGTAAAACTTTGTGAACTGTTGATTTTGGAATACCTAATTTACCTTCGACGGGGGATGGACTTCCCAGGACTTCTTATTGCCGATTGTCTAATTAGTTCAACCGTTTCGTCTGGTACACTTGGTCTGCCGGTTGATTTCTGTTTCTTAACTGATCCAGTTTCTTCGAATTGTTTGAACCAACGTGTTCAAACAATGCTGATAAACAAACCTTTGGGTTGGAGGCTATCAGGGATACCAATATAACATCTAGAAATTTCCCTACAATCTTCCTATGAATTACTGAAACCGCACCATTCTTTTATGATAACCCTGTATAATGTGTAATGAAAGCTCTATTGGGCGTTGACCAGCTCGATTTCAAAAAGGAAATGAGTACATGGGAGGGTATTCAGGCTCTCAGACTAATCTCAAAAAATATACGTGAGAAAAATATAGCCTCCTAAATGATATTTGTAAATTTTGAGTAGGCAACTGAGAAGGAAGAATAAAGCGTTTCAATGTTTTTTTTTTTAAATCGGGCTGAAATATAATAAAAAAAACAAAAAAAAACTTGAAAGATCTGTACAATAATCAAATAACGATGACACTGTGAAAAAAGACAGACTATAATTCAGAAAGAAACAACTGTTTGTAGAAACAATTCAGAAATTTAAGGAGAAATTCGAGAGTTACTATGTAAGGAGAAAGAATAAAAACATTGATATTCGTTGACCACAGTGTTCTTTTGGAAAAAACAAAAAATTAGTTAAAAGAAATTCTGAATAGTATGCAATCACTGCTAGGAGTGAAACTCTAAAAAGCAGACTGACGAAAGTGAGATATAAAAAAAGAAGTCTATGAGGGTCAAATATGGATCTAAGAGTTAGAATTATATTCTCTAAAATATTTATGTACGGTGTAGCGAATTATAGTAGTGAAACATGGACAATAGGAAAAGCAGAAAGAAAAAGATTAGAGGCTTTATTTGCAATTTGATGTTAAAGAAGAAGTCGTGAATACTAGGTGGAATGATACAGAGTTCGAATTGAAGAGATCTTAAGACGAAAGGGAAAGGAAGGAATTAAATTTGCAGCAAAATCTTGTAGAGAGGCGAATTATGTTGAAAGGCTACATATTAATACATTCAGGTCTTGGTAATAATGGTATTGAGGAAGTTAATAGAGAAAACTAAATACCGAAAAAAAGAGATAACTGGGAATCTGTTACGTAGTAATTTTGCTGAGGTTAAAAAATTAGCTCAGAACAGAAAGGAATGAAGAATAAACAGCTAAATAACTAATCGTTCAAATAAAGTACAAAAGAACTAAAAATATATATTAACATAAAAAGCAAAAAAATTAAATTATAAAAATAAATAAATTCCTAAATCTACAAATTATACAATTGCTGAAGGCAATCTAAACGCACTTGTAAATGCTTTTCAAAGATTAACTCAGAAATTTTCGAGCAAAATTATTCGTAAAACAATATAACAAAAGACATTTAAATAAATAAAAATAAAGTAAATCTAATATGTTACAAATTTATTTTTGTCCTATTAAAACTCCTCTTCTGTAAAGTTGTTTTATATAATATGTAGTCATGATGCCTTTAAGCTAGGTTGCATTTAGACATTTTATATTCCATTTACTTAGAAGTTTGTGATTTACTAAGTTACAAAAGTTTTTTGAATTCAACGCACTCTACAGAAAAAAAATGCTCAGAAAAAAGAGATACAAAAATTTAAAGTAGACCTACTTCAAAACAATTTTCAGAATCAGTGTGACAAAATGATTTTTCTTTTTAGCATAACCAGGACGGTATAACTTAATAAATTACACTACTCGATTCATGATTTATACCAACTTAAGCACAAGATTGAAAATATCTAAAGAAAATAAAAGTCAATAGAAGAATAGTTACTTATGGACAATCTCTTTCTTTTAATTAAAATAATTGCTAAAATATTATTTCATAAAACATGGTAAATACTCTATTTTAAAGTCTACCAACTCCGTGGCGGATCGGTAGTGTCTCTGACTACCGATCTATCGGAAGTTTCTGAGGTTTAGGCTGACTTTTCACACGCTAATTTTTATCTTAAAAAAGACGAATGTAGGATTGGTATAAATGGATGTAGGGCTGTTATTGGATAGAAAATAAATAAGATTTTGAAAAATGATATAATTCATATACATAATACGAATAACAAGTGAAAGACCTCACATTTCTCGCAAAAAAGAGAAGTAAATTGGATTCATGTAGAATTAACTTAAATTTCCGTCACGATTAATTAAACGTGTTTGTAAATCACTCGATACCGTCCACACATTGAATTACTAAAGTAGTTAGCCTAAATGGCAATATGCTAGTCGACTGAAAGTCAACACTCGGTTTCGCAAACTCACTGCCTCGGTAATTCATTCAAGATTATACACTGTTCATTTGTGAGCGCACTCTCACGCACACACAGACTAATAAGTAAATCGGATCGGTTTAAAACGCGAATGGAGGTATTATTGTTCATCGTCATACAGCTGAGGCAAAATAAAACGGCTGCAGTAATCCGGCTGCGATGCAATAAAAAACAGTTTAAGGGTGATTTGAAATGCCACAACGAACGGACGAAGTTATGCCATGCCGCTCCGTGCCTTGTCATGAAATGAAGCGCGGCAAGCGGTTGTAACATAACGGAGATTAATGATATTATTCCCTCATCCTCTATCGACTCTCACCCCACACCACCAAACCTTACAGTTCACTTTGTATTCTCTATTGTAACGTAACGTACGATCGACCGAATAAGCTTTACGAACATTCATCCCCTTTAAACGAGTTGAACTTAACAAAAACTCAAACTCTAATTACTCGACTCGAAAATTCATTTCCCCAAATATTAGATGACGACTAAACGACTTCCTTGTTTGTATGGCAAGTAATAACAAATAAAAATTCAATACTTTATAAAGATGATATTTTGTCAATCGTTCTGGTTTAATAAACTGATATAAATTATCAACGTGTAAATATTAGTAGTAAATTATTTACACAGTAATTATGTGCACTCACAATTGATTACGTTAAAAGCTAGTAAATATCGATTACAAAATATATTTATGTAGTAATTATATTAAAGGCTGAATATTAATTTATTATCTTAATTGAATACTACTTTAGTTGAATACTGCAGTATTTATTCACTTAATATAATATACCTCTTACAAAAAAATAAAAAGTTTACCTCAAGAAAAAAAAGGAATAAACATTTAATTAAACTTTAGTTCACTTCTTTTGTCCATTTAGGCCTACACGCATAAGAATAACATCAACTAATAATAAACCAAATAACTGGAAATACAAATTACGACTGCGAAAATGTGTGATTATTTTCTTAACAAATAACTTCTTAACACGATCAGTACAATGAACGCTAACCTATAATGTTTCTCTTTACAAACTATTGTTAAAATTATAAATTAAATCTATAACAGAATCTGATAGTTCATATAAAAGAATTAATAAAAATTATGTGCACTGCACAATATCGAAAAGATTCGTTACTGACATGTGTTTAAAACTACGGAACCCCTTATGAGATTGAACTTGCGAAACGAGAGGGAAAATATATACAATTTTAAAAGGAAGTATTGTGCTCACGAAAAATTTCGGTTTTCAGATTTCAACGGAAATATCCATTTTGACCATCCCTGAATACATTTGACTAGTTTCGGCGTAACGACTGTATGTAGGTACGTAAGTCTTTATCTCACATAACTCAAAAACGATTAGCCGTAGGATGTTGAAATTTTGGATTTATTTCTGTTGTAAAATCTAGTTGTGCACCTCACTTTTTGATTACAATCGACTGAACCAAAAGTATCCAAAAAAGCCCAAAATCCAAATTTGTTTGGATTTTGGACTTTTTCTTAACTACAGTAATAAGCTTTCATTGAAATCTTTTCAACGATATGTCATAAGTGGTACTTATTTTCATTGGTTCCAGAGTTATAACCAAATGAAATTTTAATTAATGAAATATCTAGACCTTAGAAGGGGAAGGTTCGAATCAGTTTTTATCTCCTTTTATTATAACTTCTTTTTTTTTTAAATTTAAATATATGATTAATTAATAATTATTAACTGATTGCAAAAAAAAAAAATAATAATAAAAAAAGAAGAATAAATATCAGAAGTTATTAATGAAATAAAACTTTTTGTACTTTTCATTTAAAAAAAAAAATGTATATGTAATTTAATAGGTGTACAAGGAAGTCATATGGTACCCACATCAATTTTTTTGGTTAAGTGAAGTGTATAAAAATACTTGTATTCTGTGATGAAATGAAGTCAAGTACAAAACAAGTGATTCGTGGATTCAGAACCAAAAAACTTTGTTCATCATTTCAGATCCGAATAAAATCATACTTTTTGTTTTACATTCTATTTCTTACACTAAATAAAGGTATTTCAGAATTTTTTTTTTGCTGTTTCAGATTTTTTAAACTGTAAGACAAAGTTTTTATGTTGGGATTCACTAACTTAGGTTCTCTTAATGGTGACAGCTCAATCTTTATGGTAACAGTAAAAGTTAAATTAGAATAGAGATCGGATTATATTCTAGTTTTCAATAAATCTAAATCACTTTTTATTTCATTTTGTTTTTACCTGGAGCAATAATATCAGAATTTCAACTCAATCAATAGTCGTTCAAAATAAGAAAAAATTAAAATAAAACGGTTAAAACTGTAGCAACAGAATACTTGGCGAAAGACAGTAAAATTCTATATTTTTTGTACTGCACGGTCTAAATATAATTCCTTTTAACAATTACTAATTAATCGTGGAAAAATTAATTAAAATAAAAAATTATTTCTATGAAATAAATGTATATCGCGTTGTTTATATTTAAGGATTTAAGCAAACTCGAAATCCAACACGAAAGAATATGGCGCGAAGACAAAAAAGCACGGTAGTCAGAAGAATACTGGAAAAATTACACGGTGAGATTTTAAAGCGTTTTATTAATTTGTTTTTTAAGTGATATGAGATAAAATGATTTAAGGCGGAAAAAAAATAGAATTATATTATAATTGCCTTTCCTGAGTTCTCACCCTGTAATCGGGTGTTGCTTTAGTTTTTGAAGGAAACCTATTCGTTGCAGCAGATCAAACACAATCATAATAATCATAATGACAACTAGTCCGAAATTGTTACTGTTTTCATCTTGCCTAAAAATGCCTCGATGTCTTGAAAGACTAAGCAGGCGAGTGACCGCTGTGACTGGAGCTAGTTGTGAAGCTACGTTATTTGTTTCAAAGTACGATACCACTTTATCCCTTCTTCTAGCTTCAGTTCCTCCGGTGCAGTTAAAATTCTTGCTAGGTAAATTCTGAAGATGCAGAAACCCGTGGAGACAATGCGTCTGGAAGGTTTGCTGGTAAATCGAACCGGAAATTACATTTCTATCTGGAATCTGAACAAAAAATGTAATAATGGCCGAAGTTCTAATAAAGTTTAATCGGGTCTCCTTTGCCAATATAATACGAAGTACAAAACAATTTTGATCATTAATTAGACTATTAGAGCCTGCATATTTTTTTTACAATGTATCAGAAATTAGTTAATTTTACTCTATGAAATTATAAAATCAAACGTTTTGAAAAATATCAATAAATAACAAAACTTTTTACAAAAGGCACAATACCTTAATAAAAATTAGAAATATTTTTTAAAAATATTTTATTGCAATTAACGTTTAAGTAAAAGAGTTTAAAATCGCGAATTACTGTTTTTAATAATACTGTTTTTACTGTTTTTTTCAATATATAAATTATTTATCTGCTAATTCTGAGATGAAGTTTAAAATCATTTCCACCCCGATAATATATACAAAAAAATAAAGAAACGATATTTCCAGTCGATAGAGTGAAACAGTGAAACGTTCGAAAAACCTCTGCTTATAGGGATGGAACTTTATTACCCCTTAGTTCTTTCATAGGATATGAAATCTGTTAAGCGTTATGTAGGTTTGTAAATTGTACAATGCTCAGGATGTTAATAATTGTCTATAAAAACATAAATTATAAAATTTTCTTTTTAATTTATTAAATTTTACGTGTTATATATTAGGGTGTGAAATTCAATGATTAGTGTGCTATTTGTTTACAAAAGGTTCTGAGTTTAATAAACTTAAAAGTATTTAATTTATAGTAGGCAAACACATATTTAAAATGCACTCCCATCAAAAAAAGTTATATAAAACAAGTTTGCTAATAATAAACTGTAATCTATGAATTTTGCTTCGTGTAAAGCTGTTGAATAGCTTACACTGGTTGCACATCAACAATGAACCCCATACAAGATATGTTTAGACGGCTGTTAACGTAAATTTACGCTGTAGTAAATCCTTATATAAAAAAATCAACGCCGTCTTTAAAAATTACACGTTTACCATCCACTTAGACAAAACATAACTTTTACTTCGTATATCTTTTATTAATTGCACATGTACTTAATAATCGAACTCATATTTCAATAAGTAACGCACACGGTAAAGATTGTACTCATCGAAGAATTTAGAAAAGAATAAATACTAGAACGGCACTAGCCAAATGCGGAGTGTCTGAAGCAATGTTGGCAGTGCTAATAATAAAGCGGAAAGGATAGTGTACCGCTACAGGACATAATAGATAATAAAACTCCAGGCGCCAGACCAGCAATCTACCTTCAACCTTCGTCACTGAGCTTTCTAAACTTTGATGAGTATATTTTGATAGAATCTAGGACTCCGATCACTGAGAGTTACAGTAAGTTAAATTTTGTAACCGCAGTTAGTTGATGGAAAGTAGTTCATTTTGCTTGCCTCTAGTGCGTGTTGGTGATGGGGAACGGTAGAACGGAGTGTATATAGGATGTGAAGAGGAATGAACCGTTATGCTATAGGTTATGTTTCTGCTACCTGTAGAAACATTTTCACGTCTACAATTAAGGAGCGCATGTGTGTGTTTCGTCCCATTCTGGCGCTACAACAATATACCTTTGTCTAAAATACCACTTCAACCTAGTTGAAAATTATGTTTACGAAACTCCGACTTATTGAACATCATGACTGCGTAAGTCTCTCGTAAGTCCTTAATTTCATCAAAACCCAACAATAATGTCTATCATTAAACTATGTCTTCACTCTGCAGTCTATTAGGTACTCTTAATCAATAAAATTTTATTCCATTTTTAATTTACCCAATGTGAGTGCAGAGGGTCTGCTTCTTAAAATTGTTTAAATAATACATACAATAATATAATAATACATAATACATACAATAGCAGAATATACTGATATATACATTTTTCGATAATCCTGCAATCAACAAACGCCCTTCTCTTTATCTTTTCTTTTCAATACCTGCTTACGAAAACTGTAATAAGTAATTTCTTATGTTCAAACTCCACGCAAATTAATGGTATTTTTATACTCCTTAATTTCTATACATTTCTGAAAACTCTAAATTAGAAATAAATTATTTTACTCCTCAGCGTCTGTACTATACCTTATAACACCTGGTTCAAATAAAATTAATAAATCGTTAGGGTAGGATAGTAAAACGCTAAAAAAGCCTATAGAAATATTTGTTCTATAATTTTTAGAAATGTGTATTACATATAAAATATCACTGATGTCATCTTGATAACCCTTCAGTTAGAGAAAATAATTTAAAAAATTTCAATTCGTTCACTTGAAACAGTGAAAGTTTAGAGGTATTTTAAAAATAATATTTTTATTTGGTTGGGATTGCTTTCAATGTAATCGCACTTTTTTAATTATTATACACTAAAAAACCACGGATAAATAAACAATCTTAGGTCATTCTTAACATTCATTTCTTAAGTCCAGTCCCCTTCCAAAAATAACACTTCTACATCTTGCCCTGGTCAGATTTTTTACAAAAATGTAATTTAAATATTCCCCTAACTGGTAGCTATCACAATAAATTTAACAATTTTAGGTTAAACAATTCCTGAGACATAAAACCAAATAGAGGCAAACACATGCGGACACATAAACATTGTAAATTTAGAATTTTTGGGTTACATGGACCTCAAAACGTCTGGAGAAGGTAATTTTTCCGATAGGAGTGTTTTGTTCCTGTTATGTACTATAACAACGGAGGGAAGGAAAATTAATCTATGGCATCAATATAGAAATGTAATAAAAATACCTAGACTAACGATTGTTTGGTGGGGAATATTTAAATTGAACACCGTAGGATAAAATTACCATAATAAAAGTTCTGTAACGCCTCATTAACGCAATCGTACCATATGATATTTTTACAAACACAAATACACAATACTTGGTGAAATATGTATCGGCTCTGAATACATTAACGATATTTTTTTATGAGATAAATTTTTACAAGTCGCCAATTGTACACGACTACCTTTGATACAACTTTCCATGTTCCATCATAATAGTATTTCGTAATGAATTTGTGTAATATAATGCCGTTAATCAACATGTATTTTGATACACCTACAAACAAGAAGTAAATCAATACCGACGAGTCCTTGCAAAGGACCGTTTCTATGAGCCCCTGGAAACATTCTCCCCATTATATAGACTTCCTAAATATGTGTCAGAGTAATATATTGCTTCCAAACTGTAACAATAAATTAGTTCTTAAGCTATAATATCTTTAAAAAATGAGAAAGATCAAAGAATTAATTTCATAGTTTAAAGAGGTAAATTTGGACAACATTAATTTTTTGTACATCACCTATTTTTTAAAAGTATATAAACATAGTTTAATAGAATAAATTTATTTAACACAAAAAAATAATAATTTTTTTATCCTTATTAACTCGTACAAAAAAATGTGATGTATATTGAATAAAAAATCATTGTATAAAAAGAATTTAAAATTATTGTGTAAAAATTCAGTTATGAATTTCCAGCAATAATCTCCAGATTTGACTCTCTCCTTGAAATGATTACTACTAAGCTAGACGGAAGCGATTCAAGTTTGACAGTCATACCCGACTTCAGCGGCGGTCTGATGCGTTCGTTAGGTAGCAAAAAAAATGTAATAACTCAAAATAACTCCCACTGCCGGAAAAAAAAAATCAACAAAACAAGCGAATTTTCTGTAGATTTATTTAACTGAAAACGTAAGTATTTGTTTTGATATGTAGAAAATATTACATATATATATATAAATTTTATATAAATAAATAATTTTTATATAAATTTTGTGGCAATTGCTTCGGCATGAAGAGTGTGGAGTAAATTCTAATTAACACAAGTTTTAAACAATAAAGTTTCATACAATCAAAAAGACTACAGAACAAAAGATAACATAAGAGTGTGTGTGTGTGTGTGTGTGTGTGTGTATATATATATATATATATATATATATATACAAAAATACACATACAAAAATAACATAAAAAAACAACAAAATTAAAAAAAATTACTTTTTAATGACAACAGATAACACCACATAAATCAGTTATATGATATATGAATTAAAAAACCCAAAGAAAATCATTAACGAGGTAAAACATTATACAGTATTAAATAACTAAAACAAACAATTTTTGAGTAAAATCAATAATATTTATATGGTAGTAAAAAATATTAATAAGAAATTTAAATGGAAAAAAAATACGCCCGAACAGGGACTTGAACCCTGGACCCTTAGGTTAAAAGCCTAATGCTCTACCGACTGAGCTATCCGGGCCTCTGAATCAAAGCGATTAATTTTAAAAACCTAACATCAACCAATATATTTCTTAACTACATAATTTTTAATTTAAGTGTGAACGTAGTTTTACATGAACGCATCTTACTTGTAAAATATTTAACTAAATTTTAATAACTTAACCTTGAATATTATTAGTTTGCTGAAAGTTACTGCCGTAATTTTTTTTATTATGTGTTGTCATATGTAATGCATAATAAATAAATAATATCTTAATAAGTAAATAATAACGCTGAAATTTCTTTTAGCAAAATGTACTGCACGTTTCAATTAATCTCAAATATTTTTTAATGATCGTAATGATGACACAATGATACAATCATTTTTGACAGGATTACAACATTTTTTATAAACAATGAAAATTTGTAAAGTATTTGATAGTAGCACAACCATTAATGAATTAAATTAATGAACTGTAAGTCTCTATTACTATCTGAGATGGATTTGAACTGAATGATTTGAGTCAATGGAATGAATAATATTATAAAAATAATAGCATTACATTTATGTTAAATAAAATAATATTAAATAAATTAAAAAAAAAAAATCTGTTTAACAATAATGGGCTTCCCGCGGGGACTGTGTCTGAGGCTAGAGTGGTGAGATATGCGAGCACCTCATGGGAGGCTAGACCGATCATCATCAACTGGTAACAAACGGGGTACCCCTGAGGCGCTGTTTTGGGAGGAGCAATGAGGTGCTCTTATAATATCTCTGCAAACAATCGTCGATTTTCAAAATTCAAAAGGGGTATTTGCTAAAAACTTGAAGGCTAACTTTTGTGTGCATCACATCAGGTACACTCTCGATCTAACATAACACGGTTATTCAGAAATGTGTGTGTGTATATATATATATATATATATATATAAAATTTATTTGTTATCGCATACTTTTTTCCTTTTACGAGATCCAACCATCTGATTACTTTCAAATTTGCAGGATACGTTCATGTTATCCCAGGGAAGGCTTAAGCTACAGAGAGATTTTAACCATAGCCCTCTTAGAAATGAAGTTGTGAAATAAGGATATTTATTGAAGAAAAAAAATTAATCCTTTTGCTTCATTATTATACCTCTCACCATGACAATAGAGATAAGTCATGAATGTTTCGTCGTCAAAGGAGTGTTACTTTGTACTCGCCAGTACTGCGATGACGTAGATACAGTGAAGTGCGCCCTTTTTTGTGTGCCACAGAGGGAGGCAGGAGATACCGCGTAGCGATTGAACTCTCCGGGGGGGGGGGGAGTCATGCGGTTGATGTTCTCTCCCGGTGAGGGATGGACTGTGTGTGCCTGGTATTTTATAAGGGTGCTACAGCAGAAACTAATAGAAGAGAACCGTGAGGAGGACAAGGAGAGGTCGGTTGAGGACGGCGATGGACGCTAGCCTTCGTGGGCTGGTGGCGGGGGTGCCTCGGCATTGTCGTCACCAACGGCCTGTTGTCTGAGTCCGGCATAGCTATAGTGTACATATTCTGAGCTGTATTAATTATTATTAATTCTGAGTTGTATGTATTGTTAATTATAAATATTGAGTGTAATTAGTGTCTGAATGTGTTATGTAAATATTGATGTGAATGAGAAATGGACCTGTGACGCGGGTGGAGCTAATGTTATGCCTTTACGTCAATTCCAGCACCACCCTGCATGAGGGAGTGGGTTTTTAGTGGGTCCCACCGCATAGGCGGTGAACCCCATACAACCAGTATATACGGGCTGCTGGGCGTTTGGTTTAGTCAAATTTTCCCACTTCCTACGGAAGAAAAAAAATGTGTGTTACTTTAGTTATCATCTTCTATAATCTAATTTCTTTTTCAGGTTTTTATAAAACCTGAATACTTTAATTCTTATTTAACAGTATTATTCTCACAATCTTGATCCAGATCAAGGTTCCAGATTGAGGTCCAGACGGCTAGTTATGGTATTATTTTATGTTCAAATGTAACCATTTAAAAAAGTACCTCAAAAAAATTAAATTGTAACACACAACGAAAAATGATGATGAAAAGAAATTAAAACAGTTTTGTAAACAATTAATGGTGAATTTAATAGATTACAATAATTTTTTTTAATTTTCTCTGTCATGAAAGTTCTCTGATAGTTGCATTTCAGGTTCGTCTGTCTTACTCTCAAGCACGAACAGCCCACAAAGGGCCCAACCAAAATATGCAATTAAAATGTGGCTACCTCCAAATCAAAAAAAAAAATACTTCTCATTGTATCGCAAAATTTTCATTCGATTATAATAAAAATCAAAACCAAAATGTAGGAGGTTTATGCATGTTTCTTTTAATAACCTCCATCCTGACCCCATAGGGGAAGACACTCTTCATATGACGGTTTCGGTCGCCACGCCACTCCCTCCGTACCTTGCCCTGATGGGCTTTATCGGAGGTCATCTTCAAAACTTCGATAAAAGGCATCTCTCAGCCTTGTTCTTGCCTCAGTCAGGATGCTAACGATGCGAATGCAAAATGTGACAGTCCCATCGTTTTACTGCTACCTCCTGAAAACATGGTGATATCATGATCGGAGGTAGCTGGTAGTTACGGTATTCCAATCAAACTAATTTCAGCTTCGGTACTTACGAGAAATTTTCTGAATACACCACGTAAATAGAGAAAAAATAACTTCATACACATTTATACCAAAATCTTTTTTTTTGGAAACATTATACGTTGTCAAAACAGATAATAAACAGATTAAAATTGTCTTATGACCCCATTTTTGCAGTCTACTACTTCCTTCCGTGATATAAACGTTTTCTAGACAAATTTTTTAAGTCCAGTGTGTTTTTACTACAGAAACGACAATCTTAAAAATCTCCTAGAAAATAAAACTGGTTGTTTTCAGAAAAGTGGTCAATTTTTACAACAAGAAAAAAAGATTTGTAAAACTAACAATAACAAATCAAAGAGAATTTCATAAAAGACCTCATCAATCACTTAAAAAAATAAAATTTGTGATAGCGGTTACAAACATTTAACATTTTTAGAACACTTAATAATTTGTTAACTTCTTTTTCCCCAACAGTGATACTTCGGGTAAAATCAATCATAAACTTTCTAAAACTCATTTTTAATTCACGTAAAATAAAATTAAGATCACAAAAATTGAAGGAATCGACATATCCTAAGGAGTAGTAACTCAGTCCTGTTTTTTTTCGACCGTATTGTTGATATTATCTTAGGGTTTGCAGTGGTGTGTAAAGATGACTCCAGGTAACTTTAAAATCTCATACTGCATGTACATAAAACGTAAAATACACTAAGGCAACCATCAGCAAAAGGTGTTTTTTTTCAGTGCGTCAGTATAAACGTTTATCTACTATTTTAGCAAATACCGACACAAGAGAACCGCCAACTTACCATATAATATCATAAACCGGATACAAAATATTTTAACACAACCTACGTATAAAACTCAGAATGTTATCAAGTACTGTTTAACTCTTTAGTTATCAAATTAAACAATGTTTCGAGCAGTGCTATATACTCGATATCAAAACAATTAGTGGAAAAATGGCAAAGCAAAAGTGTAGAAATGGCAAATTAATTGCGTGCAAGCAGATGCAGACTGTCAGATATTAAATAAACCTTATTGCATAAATCAAAATAATTTAAATATATAATTCTGTGTCGGACTTATCAAGGCAGTAACGAATTGTAATATCTCCCGCTCCGCTTCCTATCGCCCCTTCGCTCATGAAGCATCAACGAAACAATTAGTAAGCTCTATACTACTGTAGCAGCGTTTTGCATCTATTAGCAATGCTGGCAACGTTCCCGTATGTACTCCGTGCAGCATGCCTCGTCGCATCCTGCGGGAATTATTTTTCCAATGATTTGTAACGCTGGCTGGCATTCCACCAGATTAAATTATTAAAATGAATTCCAGTTTAGGAGTAGGATGTGCTCCTTCCTTCCTTTTCCGTTTCTTCTCATATTTCCATAATTTCAAAAGAAATAAGCTTTACATAAAAAAGGAAATAGGTCTTTAATTTATACCATTTCACTGCACAATACATCTGCAGTATATCTGATAAATTGGTCTTATTGAATTCCCATGCACACTGCACCGCTATATTTTTACTCTTTGGTTTTCCTCCTTTCTTTGCTTTGCTTAACCTCTTTCACCTCATTCAGTCTCTAGTTATCAATGTAGGGGCAATATATATACATATATAACTTATCCATCTTAAAAACTATGTCCACTGAACAGGCCTTATAATCAAAATCGTTTGTAACATTTCAAATCAACCCTACATCTTATTAAACAAACAAGCTCGTCATGCTTGTTTAAAGATAGACCGACTGGAAAACAAATACTTTTTTTGTTCGAGATCTCCTTTTACGTAGACAAAGATGTCAGGGGTTTCTGCACAGACTGGATGGTCGGTCGTACAGTATTTATAAGTATTTTTTGGGTTTCAGGTATAGCAGAAGAAATTGTTTATTATCGGGTTTTTACTGTGAGGCCATTTATTTCATAAATAATAGGGGCAGCCCCCAATCCCGAAGATTCGATAAGAAAAAAAAATTACCAAAAAAAACTTTCAAGACATTTCGAAAAAATGTGTACAGCTCTTCCATTCTGAGATTTCCTAAAAGATGCATAGAAATTTCTGGATTTCCGTCTCCAAGAGTGATCGTAACCCGAATTCGTAAATTTTTCTTTGTTTTTTGACTAATGGAGTAAAATGAGGCGTATAAAAAAAAATGCATTTTCAAGTGTTATTTGAGCTTCCATTTCCTCTGACAGGATCGGATCTCCATATTTTTATATTTTCATTTCTTTTACTCAGAAAATTTCATAATTTTTGTGCTCTGAAGCCTCCTTTTACCAATATAAAACCTTCCTGAATTGATTATTTCTATACGTTTGTTAATCACCAAAGATAGGCACGATATGACGTTATCATTCTTTTTCCGTCAGTTCGCCCATTAAATGCAAAAAAAATTTCGAGCGGCTGAGTCTCGGCTCCAAGAAACCAGAAATAATTTGTTCGACGTTTCATGTTATCTTCTACAGAAAAACTACGAGTCAACGGGCTCGTAATCTGAATTAGAAAAATGTTGCGACTGTAGACGGATAGAAAACTCTATAATTATTTATATTGTATTATTTCCTCTAAATAATACAATATAATATATATATATAAACTTTTTTTTCTATTAATGGGTCGAAAAGAGTGCTATTGTAATTTTTCACTTATCTTCGGGAACTACCTTATGGGTAAGTCATACGAGTGTTAAAATTTTTTGTTGAGGTTTGCGTGATGGGAAACAAACAGGTTCCTTCTACACTCCAAAACCTCCTTACGCGTAAGATATGTGTGACTGAACGTTAGGCAATCAGTTTTAGACGTGTTCACAGAAAATTGGCCCTTAAAGAATGGATGGATGTGTGTGTGTGTGTGGGTACATATCTATATAAATGTTAAGTTTGTTTGTGTACGCTTCAAAAACTCAAAATGTTCTGCACCGATTGAGCTCAAATTTTGCCACGATATATAACCCGCATCAAAGATTGTTTTCATCTATTTTTAATAAATCTATCTATCTATTTTTAATTTGTACATTTTTAATTTGAAAATGTAAACAAAAGAAAACCAATCAGATCAATGCAAGATGGCCGCTGTCAAACACAACGATCAAATTTCTTTGAATTATATTTAACAGCTAAAACATTTGTATTTTATTTTAAAAAAAACACAATGACCAAAAAATCCTTTGTTAGGTTAAATATTCACTTTTGTCTGAATCTACAGAAGGCATTTACAACGAAGCATTGATAAATATTGAAGACAAGTGCTTAGCCAATGCAAATAAAGTTCTGAGTCAATTGGGAATGCCAGCACCCACCCGAGCTGCGATTACTTCATTTGATGTGGATTTACGCCGTGAACATAGTTACAACATTGGTGATCTTCAGTCATATGTCCAATCAAACATTCCCAAATTAACGCGTGAACAGAAAGGCATTTATGATCGCATAATGCAAATGATAAATGACGGAGTTGGGGGGACCTTCTTCTTGGATGCGCCAGGAGGAACTGGGAAAACATTACTCATTAGATTGATTCTAGCAACGGTTCGATCAAAAAATGACATAGCCTTAGCTCTTGCTTCGTCTGGAATAGCTGCGACATTGTTACCAGGTGGAAGGACTGCGCATTCAGCTCTGAAGTTGCCATTAAACATGCAAATCATCGAGACTCCCACCTGCAATATTTCCAAAGCATCCTGTATGGGAAAAGTATTACAAAAATGTAAACTCATTGTTTGGGATGAATGCACGATGGCACATAAAAAATCGCTTAAAGCTCTTGATCGATCGTTACGAGATTTGCGTGGAAACGTTCAACCATTCGGGAATGCTTTGATATTGCTCGCAGGAGATTTTAGGCAAACATTGCCTGTAATTTCTCGATCGACACCAACAGACGAAATAAATGCTTGCCTGAAATATTCAACACTGTGGCAACACGTACGTTGCAGTTGACTACGAATGTGCGAGTCCAGTTGCAGAATGATCTATCAGCTGAGGCATTCTCACGACAGTTACTGGACATTGGAAACGGACAGCTGTCAGTCGATGAGACGTCTAGACGAATATCATTTCCTGATAATTTTTGTAATTTAGTAACATCGAAAGAAGAACTGATCGAAAAAGTATTTCCTGATATTCAAATTAATCATAGAAATCACGACTGGCTCAGTGAACGAGCCGCAAAAAATAAAGATGTCTATCAACTTAATAATGTTATTCAATCCAGCATTCAAAGTGAAGAAATTACATATATCATTCGATAGACACCGTTGTGGAAGCAGATGAAGTAGTTAATTATCCAACGGAATTTTTAAAGTCACTTGATCTGCCAGGGATGCCACCACACATATTAAAATTGAAAATAGGTGTGCCAATTATCCTGTTGCGGAATATTAATCAGCCAAAACTCTGCAACGGCACGCGACTTGCAGTTAAGAAATTTATGAATAACGTAGTGGAAGCAACGATTTTAACGGAGCCTTTCAAAGGTGAAGATGTCCTCATTCCTCGAATACCCATGATCCCGACCGATACACCATTTCAATTTAAAAGAATGCAATTCCCAATTCGATTGGCATTTGCAATCACAATCAATAAAGCTCAAGGTCAATCTTTAGAATTGTGTGGTTTAGATTTAGATGCGGATTGCTTCTCACATGGACAACTGTATGTGCGTGTTCCCGAGTCGGCAAACCAGATACCCTTTATATCTATGCAGACAGTGAAAAACAATAAAATATTGTATATCCACAAGTATTGCAAAATTAAAATTCTATGAAACGTATGCTTTGTTTTGTTTCTCATTTCTCATCCATGCAACCACAATGTGCCACAGCGAAGCGTGGCGGGTACAGCTAGTATTTATATATAAATGTACTACACTGTAAAAAAATATTATTTATTATGCATGATTCTTTGTGAAAACTGGTGTTTAGTTAAGACAATACAGCACATTTCTTATTCTTACAACGTCATGTAGTCCTCCCTAGCACGAGATGTAGGACGGTGTTTGAAGTTATTTAAAGAGAGTATTAATGACTGCAGACTCCGTAAAGCTATATTTTGAGAAGTTTAGTAAACATTTTAGTTTAATTAACCTATTTTCTTAAATAGAAAAGTAAGAATATCAAATTAATACATTTTGAAGAACTTTAATTACGAACAGAACCCTCATTAATTAAATGTCTTAATGTTACATTTTCTTTGATGTAAAGTTATTATTTTCGCGATAAAATATAGCTGTAAGATATTTTCTTCAATAGAATTGTGTCGAGTAAAATTCCTTAATTCTGTCAAGTTCTTACTTTATTCAAACAGATTTTCTAGGGTTACTTAGTTATGGGAAACGATGTTACCATTTTCTAACGTCCAAGTCATTTCAGTTCTCTTTTAATATATCAGTACTATCAGTACTATCTTGAAATAGTAAATTAATTTTGGGAACAAAGCGCAGTCTGAATAAAGATTCAGAAAGTTTCCATCTTTAGAAATGGGTCTATTCATTAAACAAACTCGTAAAACTGCCCTGGATAATCGTAGTTAGAAGATTAATAGAGTTCATTGGGGAAATCAGACTTTTCTATTTACTAACAGCACTTTGAATAATATATTTCTCCACGATTATATTCTCATTAAATTAAATGGAACATATGCATATTTAAAACATTTTCTAATACGTAAATGTGTTATATTAAATTTAATATAACAAAGCTTTTTTTTGCGCCTAAGGTTTTATATTTACTAATTTGTTTAATGTACACAGATTATAAAAGATAAACACGAAACTCCTCTCAAGTAATCGGAAAAAATAAAAATGTAATATAAATAACTAGATTCCCCGTCGCGCTGTATGATTACCTGCGTTTCTCGTCACGATCAGGGGATGTTTAGCCGGTCAGGCCAGACGGGATGGGCTCGCTTCGCTCGCCCATCCCGTCTGGCCTGAACCCCCCTGAGTTCATTATATTAATATTGTGAGAGTAATAATGATAAATAAAAATTAAAGTCTATTCAATTTAAAAACAACCAATGTATTGTAATTTCTTTAGAGCAATAGTTTGGTCAGTACAGAACCCACCAACTGGTTTTAGATTTCCTGTTGCGGCTTTGCTCGTGAAGTAAATAATCAGAATTATAAGCATAAATTACCATCACAATGTTACCAAATCTCATAAGATTGATTCAATAGGGGTAACATAAAACGGAAAAAAAAAATAATAACTTATGTTATTTTAGCCCTTAAAAGAGTAAAATTCAAGAAATCCGAAGGTTTTTAGATTTATCTGAAGATTATTTGCAAGCCCTAATCGAGTAAATATTTCGTTAAGGATAGTCGAAAATGGGGAAAACTTACAATCATTGTTTTTGTTTCCTATAAGTCGAAAAAATTACAACATTCTCTTATTCAGGATACGAGCCGTCATAGGACGTGACGGCTCGTCCCGTCCTATAGATAGGATTTCTATATAGAAGAAGACCTCAGCGAGAAAAATTTGTTGAAACCTTTTCTGTTGGACGTAACACGAAATGTAGGAAAAATCAAAAATCTGTGACTCTCTGGAAGAGTGACTCATCCGCGAAACAAACGTCTCTGCTTTTTTTAAAACAAGAACTGGTTAGTCTAGAGGTAGATTGAAAGCCCAATTTTTCAACTTTACTCCGTATTTATAGACCAACCTCTTCTATTTTGTTTTTGATAAACCTTTTGGTTTTTTTGATATTTGTAGATATCATTAAAGACTTAAACAGAGATAAAGCAAAAGAGATAAATTATGTAACATTAAATTTACTGCCTTGTTTGAAGACGTATTACTGCAAAGAATAAGCAATAGCGTTTATAATACCGGAGTAGTACTTGAGATCTAAGAAGAATTGTAATTGTTTCCGTATTAAACAAAGTAAGAACAGGTTCGAATGTGAACTGTCACATCATCAGTATGTGTGTCTCGTGTGTCTGAAATATATACAGAGATAAGTTTACTGGCGAAGTAATGTGTAATGAAGGCTCTACTGGTCCGGTTTCAAAAAGAGCATAAGTATGAGGGAGGGTGATCAGGCTCTCAGACTTATTCCAAAAAATACACTTAAGAAAAATATAGCCATTTACATGGTTTATAAAATTTTGAGAAGGCAACTGATAATAAAGAATAAAGACAGATATTTAAAATTTAAAAAAAATTCGGGGTGAAATATAGGAAAAGAAACGATTTACACAATAATCAAGTAACTATGATGGGAGTAGATTTAAAAGGCATACTAAATTCAAAATGTTTTCGCCTTTGTGTTTGTTGCTTTTCGAGAGTTCGAGAGTTACTATACAAGGAGAAAGAATACAAAAATTGATATTCGCTGATCACACTGTTCTTTGGGAAGAAACAAAAAATTAGTAGGAAGAAATTCTGAATAGTATGCAATCATTGTTAGGAGAAAAATTCTCTCTAAAAAAGAGAATGGCGAAAGGGAGATTTCATAAAAACATACACATAAGGTCTACAAGTATCAAATATGGATCTAAGCGTAAGAATTATATTTTTAACACATCTATGTAGCGTGAAGCTAATTATAGTAGTGAAGCATGTACAATACGAAAAGCAGAGAGAAAAATATTATTAATAGGTGAACTGATTGGAGAAATGATAACGTCATCACGTAACTATAACAAATTCAGGTGGTACCAAGCAGGCGCAACTTAGCTCAGAAAGTTTTTATTCAGGAAAAGATACGTCAAAGCTAAAAAATTATGAAATAATGAAAACAATTATAAAAATTAAAGAAACACGACTGCCAAAGAAAAAAAAATGAAACTAAAAATACCATAATAAATCCAACTAAAAAAAGAAAACAACGTATGGAAATAAAAGACTAAATATCGTTACACGCCGGTCTCCGTGGCGCGAGTGTAGCGTCTCGGCCTTTCATCCGGAGGTCCAGGGTTCGAATCCCGATCAGGCATGGCATTTTCACATAGGCTCCAAATCATTCCTCTCATCCTCTGAAGCATGCCTAACGGTAGACCCGGAGGTTAAACAAAAACAAAAAAAAAACATCGTTATATAGTATTTAATTAAATAAAATAATGGATAACCAATCAACTTTCAGACAGTTTTAATTTGTTTAAATATATTTTTCATGTTGAAGAAATAGCAGCATTTAAGTTTGTCTAATAATGAAGTTCTCACCAGGTCTTACATTGATAAGAAAATTTTGTCCTTCACCGAAAATATTTAAATGCAGTCGGGGAGGTTCTGAATAGTAATTGTCAATTATTAAAAAGTTCCGAAGAGTAATTATCCTATATTAAAGAGCCCCCCATTGCACCTCCCGAAACAGCGCCCCACGGACATCCCGTTCATTACCAGTTGATGGTGACGATTGGTCTAGCTTCGCACGCAGTCCCGATGGGAAGCCCGTAGTTATTAAACAAAAATCTTTTGTTTATTTAACATTATTTTATTTTATGTAAATTTAATTCTATTATTTTTGTAATATTCATTTGATTGATTTGAATCATTCAGTTCAAATCCATTTCACACAGTGATAAAGGCTCACAGTTCATTAATTCAATTCATTAAAGTTTGTGCTTCAACCGGAAAATCTACTCTACTATATATATATATATATAGCCTATGACGCTCCCAGAAACATAAGGATTCCATCGCGGGGTAATACATCTAAATCGATTCAGCCGTTGAACTGCTACAACGGAACAAAAATACACAAACATATTCACATACAACATACCCTAATAAAAACATTACATTCCTTTGTGGGCAGTCGTTTATTATTTGAGTCAAAAATAAAGTAATAGAAAAAAATCGTGGTTCAACCCTGTCAGAAGGAATGCAGCCTCAAAGTACAATTTTAATATGCATCAAGGGAAATTTGGGTTACGATCACGCACGGGCGCAGAAACCTCAGAAACGTTTATGTACGTTGCAGGAGACTTCAAAACGGAAGAACGGTAGAAATTCTTCCACAGTTAACTTTAGAGTTTTAGTTCTGGTAAATTTAATTTCTAGTCGAACCCTCGGGGAATGGGGACAGCCCTTTTACATAAAAAAACCCGAATGTGTGCATTTTGTTCTACAGCTTCTGAAAGTCTAGGAATATTTTAAAAATTCAGTCTACGACTGACCGTCAAGTTTGTGCAGAAATCCCTTATATCTTTGTCGAAGTAAAAGGAGGTCTCGAATAAAAAGATTTTCGTTTGTATTTATGTTGAAACTTTCGGTACCGTTCGTTAATAAATAAACGTTTTACGCAAATGGAAGGAAATATTTAACATTTGGGAACAAAGAAGAGAGATTTTAATTCTTCTCTCCTGAAATCCTTACATATCTTTTCTTTTTTACTTCCTGCACGAAGTAAAGGAAGTATTGTGATCGCGAAAAATTTCGGTTTTCAGATTTCAACGGAAATATCCATTTTGACTAGTTTCGGCGTGACGTCTGTACATATGTACGTACGTACGTATTTCGCATAACTCAAAAACGATTAGCCGTAGGATGTTGAAATTTTGGATTTAGGACTGTTGTAACATCTAGTTGTCACCATCTCTTTTGATTGCAATCGACTGAACCAAAAGTGAACAAAAATGAATTTTGGACTTTTTCTTAATTACAGTAATAAGCCCTCATTAAGAGCTTTTCAACGATATATCATAAGTGGTACTTATTTTTATTAATATAAATATATTAAAATATTTAATATATTTATATTATATTTAATATTTAAATTTAATTTAATTTAAATATATTGATTTATTAATAATTATTAAGCCGTGATTGTAAAAAAATGTACAATAAATAATTCAATAACAATAAAAAAAAAGTATGAAAAAAATCAGAAATTATTAGTGAAATAAAATTTTATGTACTTTTATAAGGCGTACAAGGAAGTCATTTGGTGTCCACACTAGAGTTTTTGTTGTAACATCAAAGCATAATGATGTAACTAAAATAACTCAACCTGTTTATGTATCATTTTACAGAAAGTAATCTATCAATGGATACAACTGTCCGGTAAAGGGATTCAGGATTAATTTCTTTTTGCAGATGTAAGCAAAAGAAAAATCCCGTTAAGGACACAGAGGTCTTTACCGCGACGTCCTTCAGCTTATAAAGAGAGATTTTACGTGTATATAAAAGTACGAAGGATTAATGAACCATGCGTTACCTTTTTTACTGTAAAGATATACTTGAGTAGACTGAGTAAATAGATGTGTCATCGTTAATTTTTATAAATGGTATTTGTACAAATATGCGGACCGTGTGAAAATTTCACAATTTATATTTTATAGAAATAAAAGCAAATTAGATAATATGAAAAACACAGATGTACAATGGTTGAAGTATATATTTGTAAAATGATTGAAATATATATATGTACAGCGATTGAAATATTACAGTAACAAACTGTACAGAATATTAGAAAATATGAAAAATATAGCTGCTACAAAACATTAGTACATAATTACTGATTCTGGTTGTACTACAGTGACCGGACGTAGCGCGTCATTGGGGATTGAACGCATCAATGGGTCAATGAAATAAATTTGTACTTTAACTAACTTTTTTGCATGTTCAACACTTTTTCACTTCCTTTTCGTCTTAAATCTGTTTGATGCACACCGTGGGGTTAATTCCCTTTCCACCTATAATACATTTACGGGGAATTGTGTTGATGAGGTCATATAAATGATGCAAAACCGTCTTCTTTCCGTAAAGTATTATCTATAGGGAGATAGTATAGATATTTTTGGAAAATGATGGTGTACCGGACTGGCATGAATTGCTGAGCTCTTAAGACTCGAGCCTCCAGACCAAGCTTCTGAGAGAAGTTTCATGCAGTGCTTAACAAAATGATAAAATTAATTAATTTTGCTTCTAAATAAACAACACCTTGAATTTTTTGATTAAAAGGCTCTAAAATTCCAGATAAAAATAGATTTTTGTTTGAAATGTCGATAAGTGATGTTTTGTTTCTTAAGTAATTCTGCAGAACTCCATTCAATATTACCTTCGCTTTACGCATAACATTCCTGCAAAAATTATAGCCGGTCTTATGTTTCTTAACCAAATTTTCTCTTTAAATAAGTTACTGTTATTACTGAACGAATTTAACGTATAACTTTATTTTATTTAAGTTAATTTCGTACGTCGGTCAGAGATTGCATTACCAGTAAGATAGAATGGATATAATTGCCGAACATTATTACATGTTCCGCAACGCTGAAGCAACTACCGATACGTTTAAACCAGCCAAGTTATATTTTTGACTACATACTACAAATTTCACACCCCCGAACAGACAGTCTATACAAAGCTCCACCGACAATTCAAAATACTCAGAATCGAATAAGCCTTCACAATTTAAAACTGAGAAGAGAAGGGTGCAACCAGTTCGGCCTTCTTCTCGTCACCCCATTGGGAAATGAAAATAAATAACAGTCTAAATTTACTTTCTAAAAAATGATGTTTGAATCGACCCCAACCAATCTACACATTCATTTCTGATCTATTTGCTCAAAATTACGTAAATTTCAAAATTATTTTGCAACAAAATTACCTATTTTACAGCAGTTTTCTGAAATATAACTCCACTAATGAAGAGAAGATTTAATGTCATAATGATCGGTTTTAATCGATATATTTAATTACTAATAACAACGTATCAAACAGAAAACGTCATACGTAAAAAACTTGCCCTTTAAAGTACTTTCAAATCAGGTAATCTTTTTAAACAATATACTTTAACATCAGTTCGATTAAAATAGAATGACTTAATCTGTAACAGACATTTGTTTTTGGAAAAGATAAGGCCAACTACAGATCACTTTAGCTATCGTCCTAAAAACCAAGGTATTTATAATTTGCGTTAAATCACATACAAGAATCTGCGCGGGGTCGTGTAATTTACAGTATTTATTTTATTTGGTTTCATAATAATAGCATAATTAGTGATCATTGTCTACCCTATAGAATTATGTAATACTGAATAACTAAAAGCAAATCTAACGTTTAACCAACTTTTACTTTAAATTTACTATTTAAATGTTAATTCTTAATCAGAACTGTTGGAAAAATGCACATAATAATAAAATGTATTGAAATTATACGTTATTAGGTATCGTACCTTCATAAATAAAGATTTAATATGATATTTAGCACAATTAATTGATAAGTCCCTAAACCAAGTTTGCTTGACGATCAAAAACCTTGGAAAATATAAAAAAATTAAATATATACACAAGTATATATCAATATATCAATTTTATTTATTTCTACTACTTTTTTTTTTAAAAAAATCATGAAAACTAAATTAATTTTAAGTTTACAAGATTTTTCGTAGAAAGCGTTTTTTTTTTTTTTTTTTTTTTTTTTTATTATATATTTTAAGACCAAAATGGATCACTTAAGTTCATTTTTTTGGCAAGTTCATCTTTTCTTGCTGATTTGTTGTTTTTCAGCTTTTCTTTTTTGCCAGTAATTTCTAAGGGTTTCAGATCTTGCTCTTTCTTGTTCAGAGTACACCCGGCTTATTGTTTTCTTGGGTTTTGATAGGAATCTTGTTTCTTTATTTTTTAATTTCTCATAGTTTCCGGTTTTCGTTTTTAGGTTTTCACGGGTTATGTCTAATACCTCCATGTCTTTCTGTACTTCGTATAACCAGTTCGGTCTGCTTTTCTTGTTCCAGAAAAGTTCGATTATCCGTCTGATAAGTCTGGTCTCTTCCATTCTGAAAATATGTCCTAGAAAGGAAATTCTCTTCTTTCTAAATTTATTAGTTATCGGGATGATCGTTTTGTAAATCTCTTCGTTTGGAATAATTCTCCAAATCCCGTCTTTTTTAATGTTTTTCCCGATGCATGGTCGTAGAATTTGTCTTTCAATCTTTTCCAGTTTGTCAGTAAACCTTGTCTGGTACGGTCCAAATATGGTTTCGCATCCGTTAAGTATTTCTGGTCGGATAACTGAGTTACAATGTCTTATTTTTGTGTTTATGGACATGCATTTTTTGTTATAGACGTTTTGTGTTTCTATTGTGGCTTTGATGAGTTTATTTATTCTTTCATTCCAGTTTGGATTTTCTTGGAGGTTGTGTGTAATGTTTTCCCCCAAATATTTAAAGTTTTCTACTAGTTCTATGTCATTATTGTTTATTTTTACTTTGCTTATGCATAGCGGTCTCTCACCACAATTTTGGTTTTTTCGTATGAAATTTTTAGACCAATTTTTCCTGCAATCTCTTCCAGTGTTGACAGTTGGTATCTGGCCTCTTCTATATTTTGGGCTAGTAGGACTAATTCGTCCGCAAAGCCTAGGCAATTTATTTACATATCTTTTCCTATTTTAACGTTATCTTTATTTAATTTTTTCCAATCCTGTATTATAAATTCAAGGGCACAGTTGAATAAAAGCGGTGACAGTCCATCTCCTTGTCTCAGTCCTGTTTTGATGTCGAATGGATCAGATATTTCTCCCCTGAATTTAACCTTGGATTTGGTATCCGTTAGTGTTAGTCCGATGATTTTGACTAGTTTTGGGTGAAGCCCTAAATTTGTCAGGATTTTTAGAAGGGATTCTCGATGTACACAATCATATGCTTTCTTGAAATCAATAAAAGTCACTACCAGTTGTTTATTCCTTAGTTTACGATACCCTATAATTAATTTTAAATTTAGAATTTGTTCTGGGCAGCCTCACCATGGTCTAAATCCTCCTTGGTATTCCCCTAGAAAGCGTTTTATAATATGGATTTTTTTTATTTGTTTCAAATGAGAACAGTTGTAAACTGAAACAGGTTCTAGTACAAAAAATGGAAGATATAAATTCAGAAGAAAAATATTTGGAAATTAACTAAATTAAAATATATCTGTGCAACTTCTCCCAGAACTTGTTACCATTAACGTAATTATGACTGTTATTAAAAGATTTGGAAACTGACTCGTGAAAATCGGTTAAATTTTTTATTTATCCGTAAAAATAATTATCTGCCTCTCGTCAGGGAGGATTTTATTAAATGAATTAAAGTAAGATCGAAGAGAGGTTTAAGAAAAGTGGAAATAAAATAAAGGGAGAATCAAACCACGAAATTGTATGATTTTTTTTTTATAAGTCTGGCTAGTGGATTTTATTTAAAATAAAAAATTAACACCTTTTATTCAAAAAATAAAATTAAGAAAAAAGTCAGCATTTTAATTTATTTAGTAGAAGAAAGAGTTTAGGAAATGGTCTGTAATAGCAATATGAGAACTCTCTTTATCCTATAAAAGACAAAGAAAGGATTATGTGATCAAAAACTGTCCTTTAACAATGTTTGATGTTTAACAAACAGGAAACTTTATAACAGAATAAAACAACAGATGATTAATTATACTTCTGATATTAAATTAATATAATGCGGTAATACAAACCTAAACCATATGCTCTATCTTAAACAGAATAAGCAAAATATTAAATATTTAATGGGTCATTTATAATAAAAATAATAATAATTTTACAAGCGGAAAGTTGGTGTAGAAAATACGGTACGTTCGGAAAGTTGCTATGCACTGGAATTATGGAAGTGTAATGACGAAATTTTCTTAATTATTACTTTGTAGTTTTATTACTAATTTTATAGAAACGGATATCACAGTAACTGGAATAGTTTATAGAAGGTGTTGAAAATTACCTCCTCCAACATCAATATAATAACACTGTACATGTTTCAAATTGTTTTAAAACACTTTAACCAGCTGATGTACTGGAATATATCGTACTTATGTCGTTATTACGGTTTTTAGTTGGTCAATCGTGCGTAGTCTGTTTTGCTACCCTTCCATAAAAAGTAACCTGGGGGAGTCAGGTCGGGCAATCGTGCAGGCCACATACCCCTCGAAATGATTCGTTCACAAAAGGCATTTCGAAAAAACGTCATTGACCTGTTAGCTGTATGCGCTGTGGCGCCATCTTTTTGAAACCGACCGTGATTGATTTCTGCTTTTGTTAACCGACTAATGAAGTTTGTTAAAACAGCACAATAACGATTACAAAACTGTATTTTCAAAAATACTGAACTCACACAATGCGCGTTCTCCTCGATCTTTCTCAGACTCCAATTTTCGCTTCGTGTAATTCATGGAGATTAGTTGTCGACCTCTCGTGTAACTTTGTGAATTAATGTACCCTCTCAGATGAAACCACGCTTCATGTGTAAAAAACCTTAATGTCGAGGATACGTAAGAATTTTGGTCAATAAAACGATTAAACCGTTGACAATAATTTAGTCTTTAGGCACGATCTGTAGGTTTCAGTTCTTGAACACATATTACTTTCTAGGGGAAAATCAATTCTTTTCTTAGAGCTTTATGTGCGGCGACAAGTCCGATATATTGCTTCTGTGCTAATTTACGCATTGAATTTGATGGACTTTCGGCCACAGAATCCAAAATATCAAGCACCTTCTGTTCGTTTAGTTTAGGTGGTCTTCTACTTCGATCAATGCCCTCAACAGACTCTGCTGCCCGAAATTGTTTGATAAAACTTCAAACTGCATTGCGGTGAGGAACAGGAGTGCCTGGAAACTTTTCAGGAAACTTGTGCTTCACTAAATCAGTATACTTGACCCCTTCAGGAAAGACATGTTCAACGAGAAAAATGCGTTCTTCTACCGAAAGAACTATTACGTGCAACTACTAATTGTGATAAAATGAAACAACACGAAACGAAGCACGTTCAATCAAAACTCAACAACTATTGGTTTCTTAAACCGTAGACGGGGTATTTATTATTTATAGTTTTTCCGTGACGCCGGAGTTGCACGTACAGATTTGTAGTGCGAGCGCGACGACCACTATACTTACTGCATTTGTCAGTTTATCAGCAGACCTGGATGAGTACGATACTTTTCTAACTTAAAAGTGTTATTGATTCTTGTTTTAATGGTATTGTTCTTAACGAATATACTACAAGTATATTAAATATCGAATAAATTATGGCATAAGTCTGACGTAAGTAACTGCAAAGTAAATATTGTGTTTTTTTTTGTGAAAAATTTATATTAAATTTAAAATTATCCGTAAATGTTACCTTTTATTTTTTTATGTTGTTTAAAACTAAATATTACTTACTCTCGCAGTTTTAAAAACTCTTTTCTTTACTAAAATCTGAAATATTTTCATTACGTTTGCAAGCAATTTTTCCACTTAGTTAAAAGATTAAAAATTCTATCCTCGAAAATGTTATTTTAAGTTAAAATAACCTTTTCGAGAAAATGCAATTTAGCGTTTATGATTGTTGCAAAAATTACTGATAATCAGTTAGAAGAATCATTAACATACGATTTTATTTTTTCAAATGTGATACAAAATTCTTACTGAAATTTTAATTATTGAAATGTTAAATAGCACATATTTCGATGACGCCGCATATTCATTTGTTACTCTCTTAAGTTTTAGTAACAAATAAATTTTTGTTTATTTCTGTATAAAATCGTATTTTAATGTAGTTTTTTTCCGAAATCCGTAGATTAGTACATTATGCAACAAAAGGCAAAACACAGTTTTTTTTTTTTGTAGGAAGGATATAATAATTAAACACAAAATGCATGAAAAAATGCTCATAATAATACAATCCAAATCTAAAAAAAGCTTTTTTAATGCACATACACACTGTGTTTTTCGTAATGAGTGCACGAATGGTCTTTTTTACATATTTTTAATATATTTTATTTAGCGTAATGAAATGTTTTTTCGCTCCGACGCAACCTAAACGTTCAAAACACAACTTTCCATGCTCTTAAAAAGCATGAAAAAAGGTTTATTTCGTGCAAAAGTTATGATTTTAATAAATAAATAAAACTCTAGTTTTATTACTATTATTTTTAGCTTTTCATTATAGATTAAACTTAGTCAAAGAACTAAGAAATGCCAAAAAAAATTCAGAAGAAGAAAATAGAAAAAGGAAATGCTCAACAACATCATGGTGTTCAAGAAATAATAAAGTTGACGTCTTGAAAAATACTTAAAAATTGATATAGATGCTCCATCCTCCACTCAACCGAGCATCATTTACTCTCAAAATACTGAAATTTCAGAAAGTGTCGGCTATTCGCAAAAAGAATCTGTATTTTCTAATAGCTTAGAAAAAGTAAGAGATTCTGAAATTAATTCTGAAAACGTGACATTAAAACCGCAAAATTCTTCCATTGTTTTGAAAAATCTGGAACTAATCACTTCTTAAAAAGCTAACGATTTTCAAACCGCTAACGACTCGGAATACCGTTCTTTAAGTACACCTAAGGAAAAGGGAAAGCTAGTAAAACAAGAAGAATCTGAAATCTTTATTACAAAAAAATTAGAAGATTCTTTAATCGATCTAACAGATCCAGCTCTTCAACACATACTAAGTATTGATTCAACAGACTCTGCCAACCGACAAAAAAAAAGCAGAAATGAAGTTGATTTCCTTATTACACAAGGGCCAGTAAAGGCTTTAGTTAAACAGTATCCATGTGATAACAAGGATCGGAATTTTTCTGATACAAACTATACTTGTAAATTGCCAAATAATGAACTAATATTGCGCTGATAGTTAGTTTATTCAACAGAGTTGAGATAAACTATTTGGCTTTTGCTGTTCTATTTCTAAAACAGACCTTGATTCATCGTGGGTTAATGAAGGTTACTGCGACTGGAAACACAAGTGCCGCTATAGTTGTGTACGAAAACAGTACAAATCATAAGAAATTGTATGTTCAATGGTCTGAAGCAGAAAAAAGATTAAAAAGTAAAACAAAGATTGATCATTTAGATTCTAAATGATCAATTAGAATCATTGATCATTTATTCTAAATTTTTATTCTAATATTTAGAATAACCGCTAATCGCAAGAAAAGCGGAGCATAGGAATATTGTAGTACATAGAATATTGAATATAATTTTATATACGACAAAAAATAACATTGCGTTTCATAAATCTTCAAATAAAATTTTTACACTGAATAATGGAAAGTATTTAGGACTTATTGAATTATTTGCAAAATTTGATCCGGTTACCATGTCATGTTACCATGTGAATACTATCTTAATAGGAGAAATAAAAGATCATTACTGTGGAAAAAATGAAGCCAACGAATTTATTGAATCAAGGCTAAAGAGGTTGACTCTGAAATTAGTTTAAGTACGTAGTTTAAAAGCTACGTATTTTACAATTATAGCATTGTACTCCAGATATCAGCAATACAGAACAATTATCTCTAACAATAAGATATGTTAATTTATTTGAAGATAGAGTAGAAATTTGTGAAAGTTTTTACGTTTTAAGCCCGTAATAGATTCTACCGGAAAGGAGTTAACTCAGTATATACTAGATAAGTCAGTAGAATATAAGCAAGAATTAGCGAATCGCCGAGGGCAAGGTTATGACAACGGAGCCAATGAAGGGGAAAAACAGTGGAGTAAAAAAAAAAAGAATTTTGTATAAGAATTCGCTAGCATTTTATCTGCCATGTGGATGTCATAATTTATGTCTTGTACTGTATGATGCACCAAAAAGTTCAATAATTTCTGTTACCTTATTTGGAATCTAAGGAAGACTGTTTTCTTTTTTTGTTCCTTCAGTCGAGTTTACAGATTTTACTTGTACATATAAATACTTTTACTTTGAAACGCTTGAGTGATATATATCGGGAGAAAATGTTGAGAGCATTAAGGCTGTTCGTTATCAAATCGCTGATGTGCACGATGCGCTAATAGCTCTCGCAGAATCAAAGCAAAAGTTTTGACTCTTTAGCGTCTCATGAAGCCTAACTCTAGCCGAGCAGCTAAAAGATTTAAAATGTTTGTTATCGCTTGTTACACGGTACGATATTTTATTTCAAATTCATATTGTGAATAAATCGATGCAAAAACCAAAAATTGATATTCAAGATGTTCAGAAATTAGCTGACGACTGTTATAAGTTTCTAAAAAATATAAAGAGAAAGAATTCAACAATGCCATAGTAACTGTAAACAAACTCGCTGTAAAGCTAAAATCTGAAGCAATTTTAAAAAACGATAAAGAATTACAAAAGTTAAACGTCAATTAGCTTACGAATCTGAAGATCAACAACCTATTGAGAATCCTGAAAAAAAATTTGAAACGGATTTTTCAATACTCTACTCGATACACTATTAATGTCTTTCAAAGTACGCTTTCGTTTGGTTCACGAACAATGTAAAGTTTGAAGCTTCTTATATGACATCAAAAAATTGCCTTCTGACAAACAGACATTAATAAAAAAAAGTGCAACGAAAGATTAACGAATAAGTCGGTTGTAGATATTGATGGTATTATCTATGTGATAAATTCACGAGCATTCAATAGTTTTTTGAAAAGGTCGAAGAATCTAGTCCATTAGCCGTACTGAATTTTATAAAAAAAGGAATCTTGAAGATTTGTACCCAAATATATACATCTCGCTCAGAATAATTTTAACCATGCCAGTAACGGTCGCAAGTGGTGTAAGGAGTTTTTTTCGAAATTAAAACTGATTCAGAAGTACTTCAGAGCTGCAATAAGTGAAAGTCAACTAAATTATTAAGCAAAACTATCCATTGAGCATGAAGTAGCTGCCAGTATTAATTATAAGAAAATTATTGAAACATTCGCTGACGCCAAAGCGAAAAAAAATTTAATGAATCATTATAACGTAATATTTCTGTAAATATTATACTTGTATACACAGAAAATAAATATTTTATGTAGAAGTGTTAGAGGTGTTTTATTTTTTAAAGTGTAACGTCTTAATCCCCACCCCCGGCCGTCAAAAATTTTAGAGGAAACATCCAACCTTACATAGGGCGCCAACATTTCTCGCCCGGGGCGCTAAAATTGCTAAACCCGGCGCTGCAACAAATCGTTTGTTCGGAGGTCCTATGTATAAGTACTCGAAAACAATTACCAAAAAAGTTGTTTTTTTCATTTTTTTGACAGTTATTGCTATTTTTTCGTCAATAATAACATATTAATGGATTTGCAACCGATGATATTGTGTGTAATATTTAATAACAAAACTTTTTTCTTTCCCGATCTTTTCTCTAAAATGAATAGTTATCGAGTTATCTAGGGAAACAGGAGAAAAATGGATATTTTTGCGATTTCTTTACATTTTATTTAATAAAAATTTAAGCACACCTTTTTCAACCCACGCATAACTGGAAACAATCATTTCTGATGATATTCCGGAGACATTAAATAAAAAATTAGCGATCACATAGAATAAGTCCAACTCAAAACAGATACCGCCTGGAATACACGTACTTTCTTCAATTTGAATTGATAGTTAATAAGATTTGTGTTATCCGCTATCAGTCTTAATCGTTTACGTAATATTTTTTCTAATATTTTATAAAGAACGAGTGATAAATTTATTCGCCTAAAAGAAGATCAATAAAATAAAATGCCTTTTTAACGTAAAAACACACGCAACACTTAACGTCGGATTGAATACTTTTACCCTGTACATTTAAAATAAATAGTTTTATTTTAACCTACAGCAAAAAATATTAATTTTTTAAAAATATTTTTATATTACTTTATTTTACAACAATTAATGTACTTATAGCCTGTTAATAAGAGGTATTTTAAAAAGTCTTAATAATATTTCTTGGTGTTTTATTCGTTGATTTGTGTCATTAAAATCTTATAATTTAACTTTTTTTAAAAAACTACAGCGTAGCATTTTCCATTGTACAGATAGAATCACTGAAATTTTAATAACTCGGATTATAACTACCGGTCTGAGGCTGACAAGTTATCTCAGAGACTAGTTGTAAGCGAATTCTGAAACGTATAGCCAGTTTTCAATATACCATATAGTACCAACAACCTTCACGGATGATAAGAGAATAAGCCGCTTAGAGCCAACCTTCCGTCCTTAACTTAACTTCCTTGGCAAGGATTGGTCTTGTCCAACAGATAAAATGAAAAGATACGATTAACAGTAATGAGGGCAGCACTTTTCATTCTTGTGACAAATGGAATTCGGTAATAATAAAAAATATTAAATTATATTGTTTAATAGACTAAGCGTTGCATTGGTATACTGGTATACTGCGTTGTATTGATAGAGTTCACGACTAACAGTTTTATATACAAATGAATAAACAGCGGCTCGATTTTAATTTTACAAATTTACTTTACAAGCTATTTAAAATTATTAGAAAAATAAAAGACTGTTGGTTAGTTCATGTTCTTCAAATATATTTTTATACTAAGTATAAATTTAATGCGGATCTTCCGAAACTTAAAGGGACATTTTTTCAACGTACTAAAGTAGCTTACAAAACATTAAATCAAAACATGAGTCGGCACACCATTTTTTTTTTTTTTTTTTTTTTTACATTCAATATACAACTGCACAATTTTTAAAATGTTTAACGGAATACTTTATTTTTTTTGCTAACGAGTTGATTGAATTCCTCGATATTTTGAAACTGTTAATTCTACACAGTACGGGAACTATTTTTTGTAATGA
The DNA here is from genome assembly GCF_047948215.1 of Lycorma delicatula. NCBI lineage: Eukaryota > Metazoa > Arthropoda > Insecta > Hemiptera > Fulgoridae > Lycorma > Lycorma delicatula. The sequence goes on from NC_134455.1 coordinate 249,085,052, forward strand.
TATATTGAAACAAATTAAAAAGATAAAATCGTAAATTTATAATTTTTTTGACTTTTTCTGATAAACAGAAAAACATTTGATATCGAATATCTGTTAAAACAATTCAACGTGACTCAAAAAATATAATGTTCAGCCACTAAGAGCAGAATCCATAACGAAACGCAACAGATAACCGCAGAATAAATACGTAATTATAATAATTAAAGAAACATTTTGGGACATTATTTTAATCGATTCTCAAATGCAGTTTTCATTTTTTACCGTATTTAATTCACACTCATAAACGTTCAAGTTAAAAAAAAAAAAAAAAAAAAAAAACATTTACACAAGCCTATTTTTACACGATAAACATAAATGTATTATGTAAAAAGGATAATCCTTCAGTGAAATTGTTTATTGTTATTATCTTTTTAAGCTTTGCAGAAAAAGCTTGCAATAAATTAATCTGTTACACCTTGATAAAAATACGTTTTTAAAGCGGATAATTATAATAGTAATCTGAAAAAAATGACATGGATTGTATAGTTATACTTTGTAAGCCGATAAAATATTTTGTTATATAAAGGTACTTAGATAAACGAAATATAATGAAGTAAACTCAAATGAAATCTGAATTTTATTATATGAATAACGTGTCATGTTGTAGAGAAAATAATTTTAACTCCAAAATAATTTTAATTTCAAAAATTAACAGCTTAAAAAAAAATTGTCCTTCATTTTATGTTTTTCTCTTTAATTTGTCAAAGTAGATGAGCTTAATGACAGATACATCATTTACTCATAGCCCCGATATTTATACATTCATCTTTCAAAGACAAGATTCGGGACAATTACCATAAACGTCTTGGCGATTTTCAATAACCAGGTCAGGAAATTTCAAGTAACAAACAAGAATGTGATATTAGTGTTTGTTGGAATGGCGGTCTGTAACTTATTATTCTTTGTATCTAAAGTTCGTCTTTTTAAATCATCCTTCTTAAATGATTTAAATCTCATCAACTCTTTCCAATAGATACTTAAATTTCTTTGAGTAATTAAAAACAGATTGTCTGCAGAAATGTTTAATTAATATCTTTCTTTGTTGTATCTAGATAAATTTCGAATCTGAAGACTAAGCTGGAGCGATAAAAAAAACATAACATAAATAATAATTCAAGATTTATACAGAGTATTCCTAGTAATTAACATACGTTTATTAAAATACACAAGGAAATCTCTTTTGTTTATCGATAAACAGTTTGTTTATCGATAACAGCATAATTTCACATTGCATACTCTTCGCTTCATTAAATACAATTTAATTCAAAAATTTTAATTCTTAAAATATTTTCTTTTACTGTTCAATAAAACCAAAACAAGGAGAATTCTACATATCCAAACTCAATTTTCAAATTAAAACTGTCCATAGTCCAACATTCCTGCAATCCGAAGGATAGTGTCGGAGAGTTGATGACGTAGGACTGTAGATGAGCGGTGTAAAGGATTAGTGAGTATAGTACTACAACTCAAACCGACAAGAATATAAGAAGGCTAAAAAAGCACGATTAGATCGCATACGCATACATCTACGTACATCTTAAACGAACCGCTATCTACAACTCCTTTCGCTTCATTATACAAACACACTCGGTTATTATAAGGGTTAATAATAAATCTGCTTACCGCGTCTAACCTCTTTCTGCCAGCATTTATTAAAAGATTAATACTAAACGGCATATGCTATATTTTTTAAACTTGGCACAATATTTTGGGGGAATTCTTCCCTCTCCAACAGAATTTTCAGACTACGAAAAGAATAATTGTTAATGCAAAAACCTCTTTAAGCATGTAAAGATACTCGTACTTACGTTGCCAGCTTCGTATTTTCTTTGAATTGGCAGTTTGTATAAAAAAGATGAAATATTTTTCAATAGAAATTTTAAACACCCTATATTGGGATAAAAAGGTTTTGCATTAGCTATTTCACCACCAGTTCACGTATGAGGTCCGTATTATAAAGGAATCCGATGCTGTAATGATTTACTGTTATTAAATACAGAATATTAATTTAAAATAAAATAAAGGAAGAACTAAGTGACAATGCGTCTTGCACAATTATTACAGTACTTATAAACCAATTTTTAGAAAAAATCGGTTTATTTTCATTCATAAATAATCGCCGTATAAAAATTTGGACGGTTCAAATTTTTATACAATTATTCATATATTTAAAAAAAAATATTTTTGATCTTTTGAATGTGTTTTTATAATAATTTTACTGATTTATTACGACACTGCATTCAATATTAGTATGATTTGTCTTACGTTTACTGATGAATAACAGTCCGGAATGGATAACCGGAATGTTTACGGTAAAATTTGTCGTTTCTACAAAAAAATCTAGTCAACCATGGTTATAAACGGTACCTACATTATCCTCACACTTAAATTTGACATCCGAGGGATGTAATAAATTTATCAACATCATAATTTAACAGAACTCTTTGAATTTGGAGATTCATGAGAGTAAAAAAAAAATTAAATCTTTTTTTATCGTTCATTAAAAGAAGAATAAACATAAAATTGTTACACACTGGACCTATTGAATTCCTACTCGTTTACGGAACTAAATTCGGGGTGTATGTAGTAAGCTTATACGATCGAATGTAGACCCGTGCGGAAACTGTTTCCGGTACGGCAGCCGGCTGTTACGTATATTTTCACGATAAAAATACGTAGAAATAACGTCAATACATTCAGTAACAGCCGACTGAAGTTGGGATTTGTGGAAGGAGGCACGCAGGAAAGTTGTCATTTTAAATTTGAAGCAGGCTTTATTCTACCCGAGTCGTTTCGTATTTAACCTGATTTTGAAAATGATGGTCCTGGCCTTGGCCTCAACGTACCAGACTTGTGTGCAATGCTGCACAGGCGTGGCCTCGGGATGAGTCAGGTACTTGTATTTGGAACCCACCGGGTTGGTCTAGTGGTGAACGCGTCTTCCCAAATCAGCTGATTTGGTAGTCGAGAGTTCCAGCGTTCAAGTCCTAGTAAAGCCAACTATTTTTACACGGATTTGAATACTAGATCGTGGATACCGGTGTTCTTTGGTGGTTGAGTTTTAATTAACCACACATCTCAGGAATGGTGGAACTGAGAATGTACAAGACTACACTTCATTTACACTCATACATATCATCCACTGAAGAATTATCTTAACGGTAGTTACCGGAGGCTAAACAGGGAAAAGAAGAAAGGTACTTGTATTGGTTTCTCATTCGCGTAACAGTTCCATTTTGAACGGTGGTAGGCCGAGTCGGGAACATTACTACAATATCTGGCCATGACCGTAGCCGCTAATCAGTCACCAACAAAAATTACTGTTGTCAGTGTCAACCCCAACATGAACGAGAATAATTCATAAGTTCTTTGGACTTCCATGCTGAATGGACTTTGATTCTTAGTAGGGAATACCAGTGGGTGAACGCCACTTAGTATTTTTCTGCGACCCACGACTTGTGGACAGCAGGAGTACAGCCAGTGGGGTACCGCAATTAAGAATGAATTCGTCAAATATGTACTAACAGAGAGCGTGGCTGTCCGATTCGCCGACACATAATTCGTAAAGGTTGATAAATGACTGCAATCAGGTTGAATCGGAAAGTATGACATATAGCTAGTCATAGAGGTGATCGCTTCTCGGCCTCTTCGCTAAGATCAAAGTGTAGTCATAGAGGTAGGTGCAGGTTTGTTTAGTGACGTTCATCTGCCACATCTTTATTTATACGGGAAATTCCTCAAGTGTTCGTAATCTATTACTTAACATAGAAGAGTCATAATCATCAACTAGAATGGAATATTCGTGTTTCAAGGGTTAACAATCGGAATCAGTTGTAAGCGGATAAAAAAACGAAACAAATCTTTTGATTTACTGATTATTATACGATAATTACGTATTAACATAATACAACAATTTTTAATTGTTTATCGACAACAAATTGAATTAAAGTTCGACATTTTTTTAGTAACTTAGAAATTTTATTTATTTTAATTTTTGAGTGAAATTAATTTATTCGAAAATTAGATTATTAATTTTACCAATACAGCCAAGCATATTCTAAAAAAGATAAGTGAAAATAAAATGTATTATAAAAATACTCTATTTTTAAAGGGAAGTATACATATTTTAAGTAAAAAGTATATATTCTCGTAGATTCATGAAGGCTGAAGCAGTGAATAATACCGAAATGGAAAGGGAAATATTACAAAGAGGACTAAATTACAAGCTCTTCCTACCACTCAAAAGCTGTACTAGATCTGGAGAGGCGTTAGATAGTACGATGTAGTACACAAAATATCTAGAAGATAGTATAAAAAGGAAAGAAGAGGGGGTAGCTAGCAACAAAATAAGATGAATTGGTTAGATGAATAAAACATGTGATATAATGCAGTTATACGAGAACTAAGTGGGTGCCTATGTATCCTCCCTAAGGGCGATTCATCATGCCCCTCAGCCCCTTTCACCTATCATTTCTTCTACCCCCTCCCCCCCCCCCGTAAATAAGCCATCACTTATCTTCCATCTTCAGAAGAACGAGTTGACTGGACAACTAAAGAACGCACAAGCGTAATAAAATCGGCCTGATAAATTTAGGAACTACAGCAAATCTCTTTTAATTTCAAATAAACAAAAAACCAATTAATCTGTTACGCATGGATACATTATTTCCGTAGAGATATTGAATCAAAAATTTGTCTAATCGGCGTAAGAAGTGAACGAACTCCATCAAATTTTATAATTTTTACAAGCAGCTTTATTATACTTAGTTTCAATAAGATAAGAAAAGGACAAACTACACATCTTGAGAATTAAAAATATTTTACATGGAAAATCTTCAACAATAGAACAAGTCTTCAATGTGACTACAGGATTGTAAATAGTTGTTTTTTTTTAGTAGACAGTACGTTATATCTTAAAAACATTTTTTTGTATTCGTTTATTCAAAATACAAGACATAACTTACGTTTCTCACAATCAAAGCATTTTTTTGTAAATACGAGCTCAAATTAGGTACAAAATATTATTTAAGCCGATTAGAATTATAATATTTTTAATAACAGGTTTTTCGATATCGTCTTTATTATAATAATAACGCTATAATATTAATTTATCATTATTATTAATTAATCCTTTGCATCCCCCTGGTGGTACCAGTTACACCATGTTCAAATTTATTCAGTTAATAACAACATGTTTGATACACTCAACCCCTTTTTTACGCAGTTAGCAAGCATACATACAGAATACCAAATCCCTTTAATCCATTACAAATCTCCCTCTTAATCCTCAATTCACATACATCTACACACCTCAGAATCAAAACTCTAAAAAAGTCACTAATTCCAACTAAAATTAAATATTTCTGAGTAAACGTATCAGAATGCGTTTCTATACACGACAAAAAAAAATGTTTCTTCATCATTAATTTTAATTAGTTTAATAAAAGATGTAACCGCTGATTAAATTCGTAATCCACTAATAACATCGGGTAAATTATTCATTAACGCAGGAAATCCTCCGTTCGGTTATGAAACCTACGGCCATGCCGTAAAAAATATTCGAATTACGGTACTGGCTTAAGAAATCGTACAATCCGTTATCAAAGGAGGTGGTTTCAGTTTTTATTGAAGTTTAGAAACTAAACGGTATGGAAGTCGGGCGTACCGATGTCGACTGGAACGACTACGTAAGAAAGATGTGCATATCAGCATTGCAGCAACAGCCTTTTCAAAAATTGGCGACGACTATTTTGCAGTGGAAGTCAGTTTCCGGGAGCTGTTAGATTAGTCAGACTCGGTCTCCATCAGCAGCGGATATTGTAGTGATATTGCCCTGAAACGTGTTGACAGGCACTTCTTTCTGCATATTATTCTCGACAAAACTTATAGCCACAGTAACTGCCTCTTGACAGGACATTTCGCTATTCAAACCAGTATTAAAAAGGAATTCCTCTTTTATCCCGATTAATGGTATTGTACCACACATTTGATACAAGTTCCAACAGTTTGAAGTCGACTACAGGTATAAACTTGAGGACCAATAAAGTGGTTCTTAGTGGTCCGGGCAAACACCGAACGTTTACAGAGAATCAAAAAATAGGAAAACTACCAATCAACAGCGAGACACTAATTGGTTTCGCATTTAGCGAAATGCGATGTCCTCAGCATGTAAAAAACAACCCTATTATATAAATCCTCCAGATTATTAAAGAATCTGGCCGCCATAAATCAAACTTTATAATCTAATTAAATATCAGAAAACACACACACACGGAAACAATCAAACAATGTAATTTAACGAAGAAAATCGAGTAGCCCTCCGTTAGCTCGTAAATACTTAACATCGCTACTTTTAATTTTGAACTTTCTTTTAAACACGCTCACCACTACTGATACTCTTTCAAAACTCCTAAGTAAATTTTGTATTTTTATAAATAAAAACAACAATTGCATAGAAACTGAATCGATGAAGATACTTCACAATTTACTTACAGTTCAAGGTAGTTAACAACCATCACAAAGATAAGAATTATTCACGGTAATAGTATTGGAACAGCAACCTAAAGTACCGAAATTTAAAATCAAATTCAAGCATCAATTCAAAGCACTAGATCATCTTATTAACTTAAAAAAAAAACTAAACCACAGTCACTCCCACACGGAGTAGTTAATTGTTCCAATAATAATTTGAAACAATTAACTATTTATTTTGTTATACAATTTGTTATTATAGTTATTGTTACTTTCTAATAAAATCCCCTTATTAACACAGTGACCAATCGGAGGGAGAATTAAAGCAGTGTATACTGTTTTTAAACTAACCTTCCCCTTTCAGTTGAATGGTTTAAAACGATACTACATAGTTCAGAGCCAGTAGTTGGTATTATTCTTATTTTATGGACACAGGTGAGAATAATTTGTAGTGTTTCGTAATCGTTATATATTTAGTAATTATTATTGTTTTACTGTCACATTTTCTTAGACATTTCATTTTAAGTCCTTTTTCATAAAACGGATCTCTCTCTCTCTCTCTCTCTCTCTCTCTCTCTATATATATATATATATATATATATATATGTACTAGCGGACCCGACAGACGTTGTCCTGACGCGGCCCATTATTCTGTAATAAAAGCACAACACATAAATAAAAGTAATTTATTTAAGTTGAAATTAGCAGGAATGTGTTCGAAATTTCATTAAAATGACTATTAGTATGATATTATCAGTTTGTGATTGTTGTATTATTGTAATGAGTTTATTGATTAATTATGTGTAGTATGAGTAATATTTATTTCCACTATATATTGAGATGTCCGATGAAAATTGAATTAAAAAATCGAAACGTCGTAAAATTAAAAATTAGTGTAATTAATAAATTCCCATCCACATTACTGCTAATTTTCACTTAACAACATTGTAAAAAAGTTCCTCCTACATATTTTTTTTTATATAATAATTTTGATGTTTCATAACCATGTAACAGCTTAATTAATCAATTAATAAAAAAATTAAAGCACTGTAAAAAGCAACGTAGTTAAAATTTTAGTAGAAATTTTTATCATTTTTCTCATTCTTTATTTTAACATCTATTTTACCAAATTTTAGATAATTGTAAATTAAAAATAATTTTAGAAAACTTTTTATAAAATTAATCAGCTAAAACATTATAAATTCAATTTTTTAAATATACTTTAAACTATAATTATTATAAGTAACTTATATTTGAATTTTATAAATGTTATAATTTATTTTACAAACTTACATTTTTACTTTCAAAGAGCCGTTCAATACTTCATAAGTTGCATAGAATCAAATGAGAACTGACAATTTAAATTTGTAGGTTAAGTTGATTGTTATTGAATGTACGTGCATACATCATTAAAATTCATAAAAAATCATTTAAAATACTCACTTCAATACTGCACCTTACAAATTTGCACAATGTACACTTTTTAATTAAACTTTAAAACGTTATTTCAATAAATAATAATATTCTCAATAAGCGCGCAATTCTAGCAGACTCGGCAATGCTCGCTATTGCAAGATCTGAGTATACATACAGATTAAATGAACACAATTGAAAGTTTCATAAAACCTTAAAAAACTGAACATTACGGAACTTAACAAAACTTAACCTTTCACTTTATAAAAGTCAGAATGTAAATAAATTCAAATGGAAAAACAACAGCACTACCTATCAGATTTAATTCACACCACTGTCTAATCACATTATTCGGTGGGAAATAATTTTTTAACGAAAAGTGTTGTGGCTGCAAAATCATTACAATTAATACTGAACATTAAGAAACTTACAAAACATTACGGAACTTCATAAAATTTCACCTGCCATTATATAAAAGTCAGAAGAGCAATACCTATCGGATTTAATTCAAACTACTTTCTAAACACATTTTAATGTAAGAACAACACTAAGCTACGACGCAAGTAACTGATTACGAAAAAGCAACAAAATAAAAAAATATTCCTAGAATCCGATCACAGCACCAACTACCGGGTTTGACTGATAACCCAAAAATTAAAAAAAATACTTCTAAAACGCGATCGCAGCGCTGCCTACCGGACCCAATTGTAAACCTTAACCATCCCAAGATCAACAACAATTAAATAAATTTAAAAAACATTTTCACTTCAATACTACACCTTACAAATTTGCACAATGTATATTTTTTAATTACACTTTAAAACGTTATTTCAATAAATAATATAATATAATATTTCTCAATACGCGCACAATCCTAAACGCGATCGCAGTGCTGCCTACTGGATCCAATTGTGAACCTTACCATCTCAAGATCAACAACAACACATAAATAAATAAATATTTAAAAAAAAAAAATTTTCTATCGGTTCAAATTGTGAATCTAAACCATTCTCGAATCAATTTAATCACACACACAAAATTTCATAAAAATCAGTCCAGCCGTTTAGGAGGAGTTCACTTTCATACACACGCACACAAGAAATATATATATAAAGATATATATATATTTATATTTACCTTTACAAATTTTCCTATATTTATACTGATGATTGTTTAAAATCCAAATGAGTTTGAATTTCATTTTTATTTTCTTAACGGTTTATCAGCGTTTTCTATTAAGAATTTTATTTCAAAAACGTTTTATTTTTTTCTTTGTCATCTAGAGATTTAAAAAGTCAAAAAATAAATAAATAGAGAATTTTTTTTAGCAGTAATTTTAGAAAGCTCATATTTTAATCTTTCATGATATTTTATAGTATCATGTTAACCGAGTAAGGATTTAAGCATAAGTTAACCGAAAAGAAATCAATGTCGCCTCCAAATTCTCCAAGCATCAAAGGAGTTTAGTTTAACGCAGAGAAACCAAATTTTGCCATTTTATCTCCTCTTCATATTAAAGTAAGTTAAAGACTTGGTTGCATTGATTAAATAACGATTAGAGCATTTTCACGTCATAACGCTAACTGGGAGCAAATTAGCAGCCAAAGTCCGATCTGATTTACCCATCTTTATATTACAGTAACATGATATTTTATCTTTTAAACACAATGAAAATGATGCATTTAAGTTAGGGATTTCATAGGAATATTATTTCATATAAAATTAATTATGAAAAATCGAAAGTTTTGTTTTTGTTTAAAATAAATGACATTATAATAGAAATGGACTTCGCAGTAAAACAAAATAAAATATTTTTTATAATATATCTTAACTATAAATACATTTATTAATAAATAAACTAATTTTACTTTTAATATTTATTCATTTATTTGTGCAGTAACAATAGCCTCACACACTAACAGTTATCGATGGATAAAAATTAATTTTGTAACGTGTGAAAAATACCGTGTCTGACCGGGATTTGAATCGAATAGCTCCGGATGAAAGGCCGAGACGCTAGCACTACACCACGGAGATCTGCAATTATGCTATTATAAGCTCTTTAGTTACGGCTAGCGGGTGACAGTCAATTAATGAGTTTGTTGACAAAACCGAAGTAATGTAAAAATAAATTAAGATTTTACTTCTTTATATATATATATATATATATATATATATATACATACAGAGTGATTCACGATAAAAAAAATGTAATTCATTGTTTTGTAATACTGAAAATTTTACAAAAGCAATTTTTCTCCTAGGGTCTTCATTTTAAGATTTATCCAGAACATATTTCAAAACTACTTTTAATGATAAAAATATAAGAATAACCCTTTTGTTCGTTTTCAGGAACTGAACTCCAGACAAATCGGCACAGAATTTCAATGTCTCTTTTTTTTTCTATTTAGACTTTGGAACCACCATAAGGTATTACTTCAGAGGATGAAAGAGGATGATATCTATGAATGTAAATGACGTGTAGTCTTGTACAATCTCAGGTCGACCATTCCTGAGCTGTGTGGTTAATTAAAACCCAACCGCAAAGAACACTGGTATCCACGAACTAGTATTCAAATCCGTATAAAACTGCCTTTACTAGGATTTGAACTTTAGAACTTTCGATGTCGAAATCAGCTAATCTGCGATGACGAGTTCACCATTAGACTAACTCGGTAGACTACAGAAGCCAACCTTTTTTTTTTACCCCCACCCCTGGGCCGGACCCACAATTAATAACGCTGCCCTGGTGAGTGTCCACTACTCTAACAGGCCTTCCTGCCTACCAGCTTAACATACGGCATGGCAGGTGGGCCCGTCGGTCAACTCTTTTATTTGCGCCTACCTCTCAGCGTACGGACGCCAGATCCGGCTCTGTCAACCCTGACAACCCAACACCAGACACCGGGTCTCGGTCTTTTATGTGCCTTGGCCTCTAATGGGGAACCCCCAAGAGGATCTCCCACCGGGATAGCGGTCAACTCCCCGAAGTTCCGAAGGAGGGGGCTGAGCACAGAAACCTGTGGGACCCCCCCTAACATTCGAAATCGTAGACCACCTTGCTGAGTTTCAACAGACCCACCTTTCCCTCAGGTATTCTCTGATTTGTTGTAATAAATATCAGCTGATCCCTTTATCTCGGAGTGCGTCAAGAATTACAACCCAAGGTACTGACCAGAAGGCATTGCGTACGTCCAACAGTACAAGCATCGGCAGCCTCCTTGTCCGCCAGGTGCCCCGCTTCATCCCATCTGCACAGTTCACCACCTTGGATAGTGCGTGGATCGTTGACGGACTCTTGCAGAATCCAAACTGATTTTTATGGAGACCAGTTCCAGAATTTATTTCGTCTATGAGGCGTGTAGGCAGCATCCGCTCTACCGCTTCTCCCATTTTATTCAACAGACAGAGCGGTCGGTAGCTGTAGATCCGACATAACTACAAGTATAGTTCTAATCGCTGAAAGACATTACTTATTAACAGCGACTTATTAAACGCCCGGAATGTAGGTCTCAGATAAAGAAATTATTTTGTAGACTCGTAATATAAAAATATTCCAGTAAATAATGACAGCGTATATAATTAAATTCGTGAATTACAAGTACTCTGAAAATTTGACATGGGCAATAAACTAACGTATATTAATTAATAAAAGAGTAAATACGTTTACAACAAATGAAGCAGAAATGTCTTCAATCTAAACTACCCTAATGTTCTCAAAATCAGTATTTAAATTTTCTAACAAAAAATAACTAAAGTAATAAAAGATGTTTAACAAGCGTTTAACTCAAACAGAATTGGTTATGATAAACAAGCAATTTAAATAATATCTTATTCGGTATTGTTTTACAAATATATATTGCAAAATTACCTGATATTTCTTTTTTTTAAAGGTATTGATTCACAGCATACGAACAGTATAACTATATAAATAAAAACCGCAGCCGGCTTTCCTTAACTTCAACGACCTACGTGGAGTTTACCCATTAAATGGCGTTTCAACCGTTCGTATTATCATATCCTTACATCACATACTTTTTGCCAAGATACTGCACCCCAAGAAATGCCAGCTTGACAAAACCAGCCAAATTATAAAAAAAAAAATACGGATAAGATTTTCCATCCTGAATATCAAGTAGAAAATTATCATTGTAAACCCAATAAAAGCGTAACAAAAAGTCATAAAAATGCAAAATCTTATCATAAAGCTAATCCGTAACTGTAGAAATTAGAATTTTTAAATACAGTAAAATTAAGTTACAACTTCGAAAACTCTCTCGAGTGACAAAGATGAAATAAAAGCCTCAGCTGGTTACATACAGAAATATAACGTCTAATAAATATAAAAATATCTTTGTTATTAAACATAACAAGGATCTAAAAACATATTTACCTGTGCGCTACATTTTTTTTATTTAACTAACAAATTTAAAAAACAAATTCGGAAGTAACGCTTTATTTGGATAACGGAAAATATAACGGACAACTGTCGTATGAAACAGTAAAAATATTCATGAAAGTAATTAGATTTTATTGCGAAAGAAATCTAAGATAATACTTTGGAAATAACGCTTGGTCCCGAGGTCAGCGGCAAGCCTCTCAAACGTCTGTTATTTTGCTTAGAACGCGTGCTATTGAAATTTACTTTAATTCAATATAACTTATTAAAAAAAAAACTTTAAAGTATCAATTTTTTTTCTATTAGCCTTTTACGTAATTATTTCTAATAATGAGCTTCGAGAAAGTTACTTTTTTATACATATATAAACTGAAGAATTACTGAAAATACTATTAAACATTTTCCGGTAAACGCCTGCAGTTACGTTAGGTCTGGCAAGCCAGTAGCGGTAACTGCATTTGACAACTGTCTTTTTTTGTTTCGAAACTACCGTAAGGTTACTTCAGAGAATGATATGCATGAACGTAAATGAAGTGTAGCCTTGTACAGTCTCAGGTTCACCATTCCGAGATGTGTGGTTAACTGAAACCCAAACACCAAAGAACACCGGTATCCACGATCTAGTATTCAAATCTGTTTAAAAGTAACTGGCTTTACTGGGATTTTAACCTTAGAACTCTCGACTTCAAAATCAGCTGAGTTGCAAAGATGAGTTCACAAGACCAACCAGGTGGGTTAAATGCATTTGACTACGCGCGCGCGCGCGCACACACATACACACACACACACACACACACACACACACACACACACACACACACATCCAGACCAGGCAGAAGCTGGAAAATTGGTTAGGGAAAACAAAACTATTACATATGTTTTATTAAAAATGCCACCGTTCAATTATGTATATATAAACTAATGCAATGTAATTAGTGAATATCATTTATGAAATATCAAATCAAAAATTCTTCGAGGAAACGTTTTATTTATTTACGTCTAAAAATGCATCCGCTTTAATGCTAATTTCACGCTAATAATACAACCGATAACTTTAAAAAATTATAAAAAAAGAGAAGTAAGAAGTAAAGAAATGGCTTTAATTTGGCTACTACTAATGTAACTAATGAAAATAGTACTATCCTTCTTAGGTAACAAAAAAAAACCGTAAAACTAATTAAAAAATCAATAGTGCTATTAAAATTATGGAACTATCAAAAGTCATGTAATTACATCTATTTAGTTTCTGCATAAAAACTACGTTTGTCCACATGGTTCAATTAAGAAATAAGCGTAAAAAGACGTGAAATACATCGAAGCTGAAATAGACGCAGATGTAAAATTGTTAACGTACTGTTAACACAGCCCTTTCATCTAAGGTTTCAAAATGGGACTTCTAGAATACAATGTAGTCAAGTTGAGCAAGGGCTTGCTTAGCAACGGCTTACAGGGACAGGCACCATCCTTTTATTCGATCCGTTCATATTCTATATTCCTCACTCAATTCAGTTTCATAAAAAACTTTTATTTTCACTTTTCTACCTTTGCTTTTAGCTGTAAAGGAAGTTCCATAGTTTCTATTAAATTAAAACATAGTCGTACATATTTGATCAACAACATCGTATAACAGCTTGAATTATGAATTAGTAAAAAACAGAGATTTATTCACTACAGATGATTCAGACGATTAAAAATTTAGAAATATTGCCGCCTGATCCGTAACGATCTCGGCCAACCTGTTTGTGCTAAAGAAGGATACGTGAAACAGATCACAAATTTTATTTAACATCTTGGAGACAATTTTTTATAAACCTTAATTTTTTTTAGTTATCCATATACTTCATTTTTATGTAGTGATTTTAGGGTAGCTTTCACCTATCTGCCGTTTAATATTATTCCTTTTAAATGTCGCTATCACAGTATTTTAATTTATTGCAAAATATTTTTGGAATATTTTGGATTTCAAAAGAAAGATAAAGTAAACCTTAATAAGTACCATAAACCTTAATCCTACCAGGAAGTACTTTATCAAATGGAATAATTTTTTTGCCGTTTCATAAATTCAATATTTTTTATATTTGTACTTGTTTATTTGAACGACATAAAACGGATCTTTTCAGAAAATTCTGCACAAAGGTACAAAAAAGAAGAGTCTTTCTTAAAGTACCTACCTTGAAACCACTAACTTGTAAATTTATTCCGCGATGTCGCGTGTTCTACTTTTCTGTTACATTATTTTATGTTGTCAACAACAATTACTCAATTTTTCTGTACATTATACCAACAAGTGTACTTCAAACCGCTTCACAAAAAAACTTACCGTCCATTTTTACGTGTTAATCTGCAGTAGTTTTTGGAGTTTTTTTTCATAAGTTTTGAAGTTAATAAAATCATTACTGTGATCATTAACGTAAATCAATACGCCAATCATTAGCCGATCATCGGTCTACGCTAATCACTAGCTAAGAAATTAAGTTTTCAAAAAGACCATGCAGTAGGAGCATTCAATTCCGAGCTTAAACCCTTTACTGCTGCTTGGCGAACACTTGTAAAGGTTTTACCGATCCGTTTTTTACTTAGGTTTTTTTATTTTTTATTTTTATTTATGTATTTATTTGTGAAATACTGTTTAAAATATTTAGTAGTCTCTACTTTCTTCTCATTGTTTTCTCCTCCGTCCCCCCCGAAGTAAGCAGAAAGAGACTACTAAATATTTTAAACAGTATTTCACAAATAAATACAAAAATAAAAATAAAAAATAAAAAAATCTGCAGATGTCGAGAAAACTAATCATCCTTCCCACTCTTTTCCTAAATGAAGTAGTCATGACCCTTAATAGTAACTATCATCCAATGAAATATTCTTATCGCTTTTCAAACAAGAGTAATTTATCAACAATGGCATGTTTCAAAGGTAAAAAGCGTAAAGGAAACGAATCGTCACATAATTCATGAATATTATTCAGTAACAAACTTATTGCATATTAAGGACACAATAACGTAATAAAGATCCAACCCGAATTCTCTGTCTGATTCACAAAAACCAATCAAAAACGATTTAAAATGAATTAATATATTTTTTATAAAGACAAAAAAATCACTACTGACAAAAAATATATTAATTTACACTACTTACAATTAAACAGAATTATCAGGATTTTCAAGAAAGGTTCTGTATCGTTTTAGTTTGTTTTTAAAAGATACTGCCACAAACAAAATTCATAAAACAGACAAAATCCATACGGTAATAAAGCAAACCAACATGATCGTAACAAAAAACACGTATAAACACAGCAACCCAGAAGTATACAATCAGACTGCAGTGAAAAATCTAAATATATCAAACAAAATAACTGTCGTTCATCCACATACACAAAGAAAAAACACAAGCAACGTATACAAAATCAAATTATACAAATCGTCTCATAAAATAGTAAATACAAAAAGACAAAACCAAAACATATAAATATTTTTTTTAAATTTTACACATAAAAACCAAGTGCAGTACTTTATTATGTACAAGCATAGTACCTAAAAACCGATACCGCAATAAATTTGAACGATATAAAGTTTACACTCTACATTTGGACACAAACATATTAAACAAAAACATACCTACATCGAATATACTCTTAAAAGGTTTATTTAAGACAGGTGCCATTAAGAACAACGCTACCAGAAATTTCACTGAGAAAGATGCTGATAGTTAGCTCCGAAAGTCTTTGGAAGAATAGTTCCATTACTTTGAAAGCGACTCGTTTATAATTTTTGGTAATTTTAAGAAGTTATCGCATCAAACAACTTTCCCAAACTGTTATATTATTTAGTAGTGATTTAGGGAACTGTGTACACATATATTTGCACCACTATTCGTTCATGACCGTTACTTTTATACACCGGCAGGTGTTCGAACGTCTTTTTTTATTTAATAAATATATTTCGTAACGCTGCCAAGATTAAAGTTTTCATGCGGTTTTTCTTGATCCTTGCAGTTAAACGAGGCAGCAGCTTTTATTATGAGTCGTGTACATATCCACCCCTGAGTGATCTACGCAAAATACAGAGTGATCATAAATAATTCAGCGCATTTTAGGTGTTAATAAAAAAATAACAAAGCATGTCCTTTCAGTCATGTTTTATTGTTGAACAGGGCATTTCAAACAGTTTTGTTTACAACACTTATTAACTTCACAAGAGCACCTTTTGTGGCGCGTAAAATGTCTAGACTATATTCAATTTCACGCCCCACACACTACAGAAAATATCTGGAGTTTTCCGTTAAGTACACATTCGATTTTTCTTTTTAGTTCATTGGTGTTGACAACCTTCGTTGGTACACCCTGTCTTTGACAAACCTCCAAAGAAAGAAATCGAATGGGGTAACGGCAGGGGATCAAGATGGGCAGGGAAGAGATCCATTACGGCCAGGCCAAAGTTGAGGAAATTTTTCTTATAGCTAGTCTCTAACATGTAAAACGCAGGGTGATGGAGCGCCATCATGTTGGAAGTAAACGTTGAGTTGCCGTACTTCAATCTACGGTACTTAGGCAGTATTTGAATACTAGATCGTGGATACCGGTGTTCTTTGGTGGTTGGGTTTCAATTAACATCTCGGGAATGGTCGAACCGAGATTGTACAAAGCTACATTTAATTTACGCTCATACATGTAATCCTCATTTATCCTCTGAAGTAATACATGAACGGTAATTCCCGGTGGCTAAACAGGAAAAAGAAAAAATCGATGGTACTGCATACTCCTGTAATATGTCCAGATAACTACCTCTCATAAACGTTGTCTTGACGAAGAAGAATGATCTGATCAATTCATAAGTAGTCAACGCACACCAAATGTTAACTTTCGGGCTATCATGTTGTGTTTTCAGACGGCGTGAGGGTTCTCGCTAGCCAAATCCAAAAATTATGACGGTTAACGTGACCAGAAATATGGAAGGTAGCTTCATCGAGACATTACTTTTTCTAAATACGCATTATCTTCGTTTATTTTATCAAGAATGTCCACGAAAAAATTGTAACGGCGCGGTTTACCGTCATCTTCAATTATACGCACCGATTGAACTTGTATGCATGTACTTCATGCATACAAGTTTTTTACATACAAATTTTTTACACAAGTGTCTGATACTTTCAGACACTTGTGTAAAAAATTCGCAATTTTCGATTGCGGTATTCCCAGTTCTAAATTCACACGAGTTAATTTATCCGGGATTTTCTGAAAAGTTTCTTTTACTCGATCTACAGTTTCCTCAGAGACGGAAGATCTGCCGGCACCTTTTTGTGATAATCCTTAAACTGCTGATATCAACAGAGTTTTTATTAGTAGGATCACGGCCGTGCTCTAAACGAAAACGTCTACGAACAGTAATAACAAATCCGTTTTCAGGAAACCGTAGTGTGAGACCGCTTTCTCCTGCACGATGCCACTGCTTAACTGTCAATACCCCCTGTCATTAGATCGCGCCGGCGTGTTCGTTAAAGTAACTCTAGTACCTACACTAATGTTTGAAAAAAATCAACACACACTACAACGCTTTGTTCATTTTTTATTAATCCTTCAAATGCGCTGAATAATTTTGTTCATCTGTATAACTACGAACCGATCTGATTAAAATGATTATCATAATTTACAAGAAAAACAGGATTATACTTATCTATTTCTGTGTACTATATTCATCTAAGAATCGCTTTTAATTTACAAGGATTGGTTTTATTTTTTTAATATCGATCATTTGTACCTACTAGCAATAAGTATCTACTCCTAATAATTAAAATAATTTTCACTACGACTTGCGATATACAGATGAAATGTTTAGAAATGAACTTTACGTTTTTCTCTGATTTTTGTGAAATAGATTTGATTTCAATAAATAAAGATATACATTTCATTTCTTGTATAATGTTTTGATAGACTTCTAGAAAAGAATTGATGTTGAACTGAATAAATATTGCTCAGCGGGAACATATTTAGATTAATTTATCTAAGCATTATCAAATTATTTCAATAGTTATTCTTTTATAAAAAAGTAGGGAATACTATTTACAAATTATTCAAAATGATTTCCTATTAGAAAAAATTGGGTGTTTTAACAGGATATTTAATCGTTACAGTACACCGAGGAAACGACAGCTTACTGGAACAGCCTATTCTATAAACAATCTTTCACGATTATAGAAAATATAAATTGTAATGACTGGCATTTATGAATTCCATTTTCAACTATTATTATTATAAATAATCATTTAAATAAATTCTATTCAAAATTGATAATTACTCATTTTGAGATAGTAATCGTGAGATGAGTGAATATAAATGCCAATTATATTAGACAAGCAAATTCCATAATATACAAAGACAACAGCAGCATTTAATCCAGAATAAATTCATTCTGAGATAACAAAGCCACGAATATAATATAAAATAACTCGATAAACTTAAAACATAAATAACCGCAACGACATAAAAAGTAAATAAAATATAAAAATGGACTAAGATATTCTAATAATAATAATAAAATCATAAAAACATAAAGAAAATATTTTTATGGTGGTACGATAACGTACATACAAAAATTTAGAATATAGCCAGACCTGGAATGAAGGTTCATATTCAGCGAGTAAATACCCATAATATTGTAATAAGAAACAAAGTGGAATAAAAAATGGAAAAAGAAAAGAGAAAATTTATTTTAACTTAAATCAATCTTTAGACTTTCGTAATATAATAAGTTTATCCGGTAGATCGCACGAAAAATTGGTAAAAAAATAAAATAAACTGAAAAGATGCTCGGGGATGAAACATTCTTCAAAATTAAAAAATAAAAACTAGAATACAAAATTTTTAAACAAACTATAAACCTTTAATCATCGGCATAAAAATGAAACAGAAAGCGGGTTACCCTTATAAACGTTCTACCGTGTTTCGTATAAGTCTGCTTATTACTCTAATTCAACCTAACGAACTGAAATTATTCTTTTTTTTTTATTAAAATATTTATTTTTTTAATTTCTATTATTTTACTTTCATTACTACCTGATTTTTTGTGGGCTTAAACAGTAGAGGATTGACAGCATTTTTACGGCCGGATGTACTTCCTGACGCCAACCAAATAAATGATACAACAAAGCAAGATGTAAATGAACATCACTTATGTTATTTAAAATAAACTTTACATATTAATTTTATAAAATTTAACTTATTATATCATTAACATATATAATTATACGGAAATCGGTGTTTTACGGAAAGTTACAATTATGTAACCTTTTACACTGAAGGTTAATATTTACACAAATAATGTAAAATAATAAAAAGTAATATTAAACGAGTATGTGCGTATTGCGTAGACTACATGATAAAAGAAATAAATAACCAAAAATACGAGAGTACAGTTAAACCATCAATCTCTCCAGCTTGTATTGAACAATTTGTATGGATCTTAATTAATATCAATTTTACTGGCAAACAAGAGGAAAAACAACGAATTCGGATGGATGATTTTTGGAAAGCAAGGTTAATGACTGCTAATTGATAATCGGCCAATGTAAAAAAAAATATTTTTATTTTATTTAATTTTTATTATATATTAGTACCCGTTTCTGAACTACCAAATCAGTTAAACAATTTTTCAATGTTAAGAGTATTTTTACAAAAGAAATTCATTTCGACAAAAGAGTAATTTGCCTCAAGTTTGAAACCTCTGGATAGTTAAAACAACTCCAAATTAACAATAAAATTTTGAAATCAAAATAAAACGACACAAATGGAAGTGGATCTTTAAAAAAAATAAACAGTTGAACTTCGCGTACAGTTATACAGTAATACAACTGATCTAAATCTTCTATAGAGAGCAAAATACGTCCCTCCAAATAACAGAAAATTTATTATTTCCGCTCTTCACTTTATAAGTTAATCTTGAAAAAATAAATCTCAAAGACCAGTCCGGTGGGCTGATTAACTCGTCGTCGCTGATTTTCGAAGTCGACGGATCTGAAATTAAAATCCTAGTAGCGTTGTTACTTTTATACGGGTTTGAATACTAACCCACCGGGTTGGTCTAGTGGTGAAATAAATAAAAGTTATAACTAACGAATAACTTATTTCAGTAAAAAACAATGTGGCCATTTGTTTTAATTAACAGATTGCCGCAGCAAAAAAAGGGGGTTAATTTAACCAGTTAATAACAATTTTTAATTTAAATTTTATAATTTAAATAATTATGTGAAAGATAATCATAAAGGAGCGAAACAACAAAATAAAAATTAACAGTAAAAAAGCACGCACTATTTATTTATTCGTACAAATCAAAATAAAAATGGATATTTTACGAGACATTGTTTTTGACGAGACTATATTTTATAAAAAATTCCTTCCATAAAAAAATTCATAAAAACAACAAAATCGTATAGTTTATATGTTAAAAAAATAGGTTTTACTTTTTGTAAATGTAATTTTCAAATGCTGTAGCTTTAGAAAATTCCTTAAAAAACTCATTTAGAAAAATAAATATTATTTCTATTCCAAGGTATCCCCACCCATCAAAACAATCTTTTCAGAATAGAAAACAATTTCACTTCAGAAATTAGCAAACGAAATTATCCATAAATACACTCAAATTTATTCAAAAGAAAACGTAAAATTACATTAAACATGTTTTTACATCGGTTTGTTTATACATGAAAAGAGAATAAAGTATACACTATGACAGCGTAGACATAGCTATTGTATCCTCTTAAAATAGTACACGTTTAAAAGCAATATCTGTACCATTAGGCAATTCGTGGTACACAAGTATGCTACAAACTTACTGTACAGAACTGTTGAATCAACTTTTTTAAATTAAACTTCTCTTGCATTAACAGAAGCCTAAATTTTTTATTTGTGTTATGAAATTATTAATTACTTTAAAAAACGGTTTCATTACAATAACCGGAGTCGGAGATATGTTTTATAAAACGTTTTATCAATGCCCGACAAATATATGAAAGGACGTAAAATTTACCGACAAAAAAAGATATGAGTTAACTACGTATTTTTGTAATTGCTGTTCTTTGACGTGATGTCCACATTAGATTTTTTTTTTTACAAATTTATAACAAATAAAAATTTATTTTTATTTAATCGAACTATATATGCCGAATTTCAATGATAACATTTCCAAAAGAATTCCTATAACATTTTATATTTCCATCATTATTTTTGGCCGGGCATCATAATTATTTATTTTTAATTGAATCATATGATGCAATGGCATCATTATGCCAGCGGCCTCCGTGGCGCGAGTGGTAGCGTCTCGGCCTTTCATTCAGAGGTACCGGGTTCAAATCCCGGTTAAGCATGGTTTTTTTCACACGCTACAAAAATTGACATTCATCACATCATCTGAGGTAAAATACCTAATGGTGGTCCCGGAGCTTAAAAAAAAATTGAACCATATAAATAAATTGATAAGAATTGACGATATTCATTAATTTATTTTTTAAATTTGTGGGTATGTATTTAAAAGATTACAAGAATCAGTTACGCAACATTAAAAGGCTAAATAAAAGTAAAACATGAAGGAGAATAAATTATCTATTCTGTATAAAAGACAATTACGATTAAAAGTAAGACTGTAAAATCAAATTTATCGTACAGTATAAAAAAAAAATCTGATGTGGACACACCACATGACTTCCTTGTACGCATATTAAATTACATATACACATTTTTTACTGCACTTCATATAAACTTATTTCATTTGAAAGTGAGATACGATCCTCCAATTCTTTAATAAAGTGGACACTTACACAATTGCTGAAATATTAGTTTTTATTAACATCAAATATTTATACAATTATTAATTCAACAATCTTAAATGGAATATTAGGACAGAGTAAAATTCCCTTTATTACTCGTATTACTAGATCAGTATTAATCGTATCTTCATGAGTTGGTGATTAACAAAAATTTCAGATTTCTGGTGTGTCGTATAAGTAAAAGTTAATAGTAATTAAACTATTCCGTTTAGTGAACTCCTGTATACTGGTCCAAATGCTAATTTCGACCTTACGGTATAAACTATTCTGTTTTTATTATTTAGTGAATAATAAAAAATTAAAAAGAAACAATCGTACAAGAAAAATAAAAATAACCTGAAGAAATATATCTCAAAAAAACTACAAGAAGATGAATAAGAAGAGGAAGACAATATTAAAACCAAAGAAAGAATAAAAAGATTAAGAGAAGATAATAAATATAAAGAGGAAGAAAACGTTACGACAAAGCAAAGAATAAAAAGATTAAGAGAAGGTGATGAATATAAAGAGAGAGAAAATTTGAAAAGTAGAGAAAGTGTACACAAATTAAGATCAGAAAAATTATATTAAACCAAACAGTGATTGAATGTTGGCACCAAAGAACAAATAAACGCAATGATGATCAACTCCGACTTAAGGAAAATATTGTCCGACAATATCAGAGGAGTAATGAACTAAAAGATAAGAATTTTTTGCAGTTTATTAAAGAACGAACATGTATGCCTCGGTGTATATGTTGTTCTTGTAGGGTCTATTTTTTAATCATTCTATAGTTAACTTTAATGTAGATAAAATTAAACAGAAATTCCTGAATAATTAAATAAAATTAAACATAAATTAAACTAGAAAATCCAAAAATAATACAATTCTAAATTATAACTTTCAATTAATATTAAATAATCAGATGTTTCACCAAATCTATTTCTTATACACATATATAATAGTGCCTATTAAATTACATATACACATTTTTAAAAGTACATAAAATTTTATTTCACTAATTACTTGTAATTTTTTTCATATTATTTTTTTTTTTTATTGTTATTATTGAATTATGATTTATTGTAATTTTTTTTACAATCACTGGTTAATAATTATTAATAAATCAATACATTTAACTTTAAAAAAAAAAAGTTAAAAAATAAATTAAAAAAGAAAGTTAAAACAAAAAATGAAGTCTAATTCGAACCGATGTTCCTTCCCTTGTAAGATCCAAATATTTCATTAATTAAAATTTTATTTGGCTATAACTCTGGAACCAATGAAAATAAGTACCACTTATGATATATTAATGAAAAGCTCTCAATGAGGGCTTATTATTGTTGTTAAGAAAAAGTTCAAATTTCAATTTTTTTTTGGATTTTGGGCTTTTTTGGACACTTTTGTGACAGTAAATTGCAATCAAAAGCGGAGGTGTAAAGCTAGATTTTACAACAGTCCTGAATCCAAAATTTCAACATCCTATAGCTAATCGTTTTTGAGTTATGCGAGATACATACGTACGTACGTACAAACGTCACGTCGAAACTAATCAAAATGGATTCAGAGATGATCAAAATGGATATTTCCGTTGAAATCTGTAAACCAAAATTTTTCACGATCATAATACTTCCTTTACTTCGTACACGGAAGTAAAAATGTAATCTTTATTTAACTGTGTATATGAATAATATAATGTGAGTTTGTTATTTAAAAAAAAAAAATTAAATACATTATAGTCGAATAAACACAACGCAGTTCCAGGTCCGTAAAAAGATTTCGGGTACAGCGTCATAACTGAAACTGCACATTACGAACAGTAGCGAACGGCATTCACCTTTTAATTCATATTTGCGAAATTAAACCACCTCCATCATTTGATTTTATAGTATTATTTTTTATTTACAGTATTATTTTTTTTTGTACGATTTTTAACGGCGTAGCCACAATCTACGTCAGTTATGCCTACAATGCGCGTTGTAGAAAGGGAGCGTAAGAAATTTCATGGCTACATATTAAAGTTACTGACGACTGATTTTAGACTAAATCGACAATCAAAAATCAAAGAAAAATCATTTACTTAATGTATTAAAACTAACACATTTATAAAAAAGGAAGTTACAAGAGAGTTTATGAATATTTCTCGATGAAATAAGCTTTATTGCAAACAGATACAATTTTTTTTAGGAAAATTTTAATAATTAAAAAATAAACGGTACTTACGTATTAACGCCACCACAGCTACAGCTTTATTTAAAAACAAGCAGTCAATCGGATTTCGGTGGAAAATGGTATAGAGTTTAACATAGATTCAAAACAGTCTCTTTATTAATTTTAATAAATGGTTATTTATATTTATTTATTTTATAAATATAATTTAACCAAACTTAACCTACGCTCGCTTCGCTCGCTAAACTTGACTAATTAACAGGAGTGTTTTGATTATTTAAATTGTAATTATTTATAATTGCAATAATTACTGAATTTATTAAATAAATACTCAAAAGATTACGGTGTTAATTAGTCAAGGTTAGCGAGCGAAGCGAGCGTAGGTTAAGTTTGGTTAAATTATATTTATAAAATAAATAAATATAAATAACCATTTATTAAAATTAATAAAGAGACTGTTCATTTTCCACCTAAATCCGATTGACTACTTTGTTTTTAAATAAATCTGTAGCTGCGGTGGCGTTAATACGTAAGTACCAAATAAACTTATCAAATGCCACAGTTTTTTTAGCTTTATTCATTTACCTCATAATTAAATGTGCGTTATACCTCTAACAAAATAATCAGAGTTGAACAGGAAGTTACAGGCTTTATTTTGAGAGTGATAAATATGTTGCATTTTAAGATGTAATACCAATCTCCATCAACAAAATAACTAGGAAAAAACTGAATAACTTAAATTTCAGCCACCACCCTAAAATATTTTAAATTTTCAGTATTTTGAAAAAACTATCTAAACTGACATCACCAAAGAGCAACTGAGAAAATAATTTTACTTTTTTATCAAGATTCTATTTGCATTTTGTGAAAATTCTAAAATGGTGATCCAATTTATAACAGCAACTTATAAAATGAATCAAATAACAGGATTTAAAAATAACCTAGACCAATAATAATAGCCAGTAGAATAAGTTATACGTATTGTTGCTGTAGATCTACTCTGAATCTGAATTCACATTTTTCAATGTAATTAGTGGAATACTAAAACTGTAAGTAAAATAAAAATAAATGTATTTGTTAGAAGAATAAATATTTCCACACACAGCTGCTAAAGAAGCAATTCTTTATCTTTTTAAAATAATTCTAAGATAAGTTAATACAAGATGCCAAAAATAACTACATACGCCTTATCGTGTAGATAAGGTGTATGTAGTTATACATGGCTTATCTTTATCTCAGAATTTAGGTTACTGACCCGTATGTTTTTCACACGTAAAATCAGATCGGTTTACTCAACTTAAAGTTCGTGACAGATTTCATAAGACTTCAGAATTGAATTACCTATAGATATACCCACAGAATAAATTTCACTTAAATGCACTTGATTATAGGGATCTTTTAGGTAAACATTGTTAAATGCACGTTTTAAATAAAATATGCAATTTCAGAACAATAAGTGAAAGAATTATATCCATTAAACTTAAATAAACATGATTTCTTACGTACCAAAGAGACTGAAATTAATAAAATATTGGCGGAAACTAACAACAGTTCTGCTCATCAAATTTGAATAAGAAACTGTAAATATACATTGAACATCGAACTATCACATGCATCTAACAACTACCAGTGGTAAATACATTTCGAGATTTTTTAACAGTAGTTAATCATTTATAAATCAATCAATTACTGTTTTATGTTTCTTTCAATAAAGTAAGCACTTGCATGCCCGGAAGTACAAGCCGTTTAACTACTTTTTTCGTTGAAAACAAATGAAAAAAATTATAAAATAACTACTCGCTTTCAAAATTTAGAAGTAATTATCTTACGTCATCTGGTTTTAATTCGATTCTAATTCAAACATTTTGTTTCCCGTGGTATGTTAACAGTAACAAATAAATGATTTTTTACAGTAACTGTACACATATTATTTTCATTTTACCAATATTTTTTTCTTAAAAGAAAAGAAATGCTTAAAAAATAGAGCCGACACTATTTATAACAAATGATGACAAAACCATATTTATAATTAACCAAATACTTTTAAGGTTTTAAAATTATTTCAAGTTAATATTAAAAAATAACCAAGTTGAAGAAGCATGTTTAGACAGAAATACCTGATCAAATGTAATCCTTATATCTGAAGTAATTTTAAATCTCCTAGATTTTCAAAACGAGCAGGAATAAAATACAGACGAATGTAAAACTCGCCGCGTTATAAACAAAGCACGATAACGAACGAAATCAAAACACAGCAATGAAGCCTACAGCTGCGTCAAATGTAGACCGAGCCAACATACACACGACAGATAACCCTCTCCTCGCCACTCAACCGAATGCCCTGAACTGAGTAAACGCGTTGCCAACTGCACAAACCAAAACGTCCCCTCTCGGTGTTATCTCGCTGAATCTACAATCCGTTTACGACGAAGAGAGAAAATACTGGCAGCACTGAACTTTGATAATTTAATTCACTACCACTTTCGCTGCTTACAAAATCCAATAAAAGGATATAAATTGCGTTAAATACGTACAGGAATTAATATTAATTAAAATTTCCCCATTTGTATTCCCTACTGGAAACAACTGAAACAAAATGCAAAAATCAATTCTTCATTTTAAAATTCTGCACATTCGTTTACTTATTACTCAATAAATCATATTTTCAAATGCGATCCAGAAAAAACCCTACGATTAGATTTTCTTTACGAACAAATGTCAACGCTCCGTAGCAAAATTAAAAAATAATGTTGCATGATTAATTATTCTGCGATAGATGAGTACTTCTCGAGTGAATTATTTAACGTCCTAATTATTTTAGTAGGTATTTACTATATGAAACAGTCTTTTTTGTGTAAACAATGAACGAAAATAAGATTGCCTGCTATTTATTTACTAGTATTTTTACATTTTTCGGTTTTGTTTTTATTATAAATTTCGCGTCTTGCAGTTTTCAGAATCTGTCAGCAAATATTATTATTTTAAATAGGTTTATTTTTGTCATTTACTAAGATAAATCACCAATTATAAGAAGTACAAAAAAAAAAAATAATGCCGCAAAAGTTTCGCACAACAAACACACAGTCCGAGAAATTGTTCTCTAACTAGTCTTAAAAATCCAAATAACAGATATAGTGGACTCTGTATTTTACACAGACTTTTCATCAAAGTTGTCTGTAAAGTTATACTGAAGAAAAAGCTGATCAACCAGTACCAAATTTTATACACAATTTAGTAAAATACCGGTGGGGTATTAATATCCCCATAAGTTCACCTATTTCCCAAAAAGTGGTTAGGAATCAATTTAATTACTTCTGGTCCATTTTGTCAAAATATTATAAGGACTAGTATTAAATATATAACCGACAATAATTTTTGTTTGCAACATTCTTTAAAAATTTTGATTACAGCTTTGCTGTCATCAAAAATGTTTTCTAAATTTCTCCCTATGAATGTTATCATAATCGAATCTGAACACCAATATCATCAAAAGAGTGATAGTCTATATTACAACACAGTAATTAATTTCAGGTTGCTGAGCAGTAAAAACGTCCATACGTTTTCAATAGCTAAAAAAAAAATGCAGGCCTCCATGGTGCGATTGGTAGCATCAGCCTTTCATCCGGAGTCCCGAGTTCGAATCCCGATCAGGCATGGCATTTTCACACGCTACAAAAATTGTCATTTATCTCCTCCTCTAAAGCAATACGTTACGATGGTCCCGGAGGTTAACAAACAAAAAAAATCTAAAAAAAAAATAATTTGTGGGAGTGACAGAAAGACGACAAATTTAGTTAAACATTTTTCCTCATTAATATATCTAGTTCAAAAAATTCGTGAAACTGTAAAGTAAATGTAATTTGAGCAACATCTGTACATTTTCAAAGTACAAATTTCTGTTTCCGTGAGAAAAATATATAACACTTATAAATGCTCAAGCCACCTACATACCGCAAGAATATTTTGTTACACATCGAGTAATTTATCAGTAAATATCGACGATCATATCAAACAATGTTAATATGATCTGGCCCCAAGAATATTTATGTATACAGACTGTCTTTCGTTTAGCTATTAAGCGTGGATTGAAATGATTTGTTTTCTAAGTTTATCGAAATCCTTCAAAAAAATTATCTCAAGATTTGAAGCTGTTTTTAAAACAGTGAAAAGAACTACAACTAGAAAGAAAAAACTATCAGTTATTGAAAATGACTGGTTTAATATAGTTTTATTTCTCCTTATTCTATTTTTATATTTGTACATTGATCCTATTTAAATGAGTAGATACAAGTTTTCGAAACATTTATTTCCACATACAACCTTTGACAATCCAGAACAGACTTATTCAGAAAATAAAGTATGAATGAAACAACAATGAGTGCGAAATTAATTGTAAATAACGATAAAGCGGAGAAACAATTTTTGGTTAATCTTGTACGAGCGCAAAATTAAAATTTAATAGAACTTTTCTTAACTGCCAAAATGTAATTAGACTTACAGGTTGCTATGAGGTAAAGTAATATCAAGCTAAGAATAAACTAAATTAGTACTATGGACTTACGACAATTTAAACTATGAAAAATGTGACAGTGAAGCTTTTGTAAAGCTAAAACTATTTAAATAGAAAACTTAATGTTATTATATTTATATTATAAATATTACTACAATGCTCTGCATGTAACATCAATTCGTATTTAAGATGAGTGCGGATTCTATGCGTAATACTAAAGCAAAAAAGGGAACAATTTGAATATGAATGGATCAGATAAATTAAACAAAGTAGAATATATAATCGAGCTGACTAGACTAGACTTAGCTGGTCGAAGCTAGAATTTTATGATATTTAACTAAGTCAACTATGAGGGGAAGGTCAAAATATACTGATATTTTCAATTTCAAGTCGGTTGCATACGAGTTGAAGTAGAATATTTTGACAATCGAAAGTTCATTTGATCGATGGAATACCTTGAAGGGAAAAGAGTCCTAAGTTAGGAATGATAGATTATCAGAAACAGTGAAAAAATATTGAGAAGTGGAAACCCAAGAAATGTAGGGTGTACAAAAAGAATATCGTTGTTTTAAAGCTATTTAACATTTCTTATTCTTACAGTAATGAACCACAGATAAAACGAAAGAGTAACTCTTACAGTTTTTCTCTACAAGTGTTCAATGAGAGCACCTTTTGTCAACCGATGGAGAGTTCGTTCTATATTTCAACCGGCATTTCTGGAGTAAAGGAAGGGAAAGCTGCGTCTCAAATCGCGTACATCAGCAGGTAGCGAAGGCACATACACAAGATCCTGAGCTCAAATCGGGTGTCCTTGGAGACCATCTCAAACAAGCTTTGTCATCAGCTCAGTACCGAATTAACCAGCGGTAGTGAAAAATGTCATTCAACCGATCTCGTATAGAGGTTATGGCAGTTTGGAGGCGGTCCGTCTTGTCAAATAAAATTCTTGCGCCATCTTACAGTTGAGGAAAGAGTCATGTACGGAGCTCATCTAAATAAATAGTTTCTGTTACACTTGCTTATACAAAAAAAAAATTGCCTGTAAATTTGCCGTCGGGATATTGCACAGAAAACATTTAATTTTGTGGAGGGTGCCTTTCGCAAAATAAGAGTTCATGGGGATTTTCTGATCCCCAGATAAGGATATTACGTGTGTTAAATTTTCCACTATCTTGGAACGTTAAGAAGGTTCTTTTGAAGCTTTTGCATTAAAAATACAAAATAAAGCAAAATAAGGGCGGTGTCGGGAGACAAGTTCGAGCGATATTCCTCGGAAGATGATTTTCTTTTAAATCATCATAGGCAATATATCTAAATTACAAACTAAGCAAACATTCCCCCAGATAATTCATAAAATAACGTTTATTGACGCTAGACATCTTATAAGACGGATAAAAACATGAAGTTAGTAATTTCATCTAACTATCACATCCAGACCCATATCTGAAATCATCGGGAAGAGAGAGATTCTATATAAACGTTCCTCGGCCCAAAAGTCACTTCATTACTATGCTCTGAACAGGTTTAGAGGCAAGTTAATTGTAAAATCATGGATTACAAAACGGGACGGTGTTAAATTTCCAGGAAAAGACAGTACAGTTATACGAAGTATTAATAACTTCATCGATTTTTTCTGGAAAGAAAAAACAAACAAATATCTTATCTCTATAATTATCTTTGAGGTGACATGTTCCACTGAAATATTTTTGTAAAAGCTTTGTTAACATAATCATTTTGAAATTAGCGAGTTAGTAAATAAATCATTTTTTGACATTTTTATATTCTGAAGAATACTTTAAAAGTTCCGGCATTATGTAATCCTTTCTAGATTCCTTATTATTTTTAAGGTTTTTAATTATTTGTTTAATGTCATCTCTTTTTGATGGTAAAGAATGTAATAAAACCTTTTGATTTATTTTTGTCCTTTCGTTCGAAAGCTTTATTTAAAATAACATAGTAATAAATATAAATTAATGAAGTTTTGTTATCTGTTTTTTTCACGGTATTTTTATTTTTATGAATTTCTTCTTTCTTTTAAGTACAAGTCATTGCTATTATTTTATTTTATTATGTAACTGTTCAATGCCACAAATAAAACTCAACAGTTATCGACATCTTATCCAAACTCAGTAACTAAAATCCAAAAAAAATTACAATGGAATTATAAACCGTACGGTAAGAGTCTCGCAGATATTGCTTCCGCTCAAAAAACAAAAATTTCTGTAATATAAATAAAACTGTGCTACAAGTAACCAAAAATACTTACAACAAAAAATTGCTCTCGATTAACACTAAAATTAGACATTACAAAACTGTGGTTAAATCAGTAATTACTTACGCGAGCGAGACTTTATTTAGATTAAATCAGAAAAATAGGACTGAACCTTTGCTTAAAGTTGAACGCAGGATTCTTAGAACCTGCATAAACAAAAAATATAAACACGAAAATCAGTACAGATTATTGCCTAATAAATTTCTGTACGAAAACTTGAAATCCTTAATTTATACTATGAAAAAGAAGCGAATTTTTTTCTGTGCACACTTGCTAAGATTACCTCAGGATAGGATTACTAAGAGAATTATCGATCAATTTTGGTCTTTAAAAAACCCGCCATTATGGATTAAAGGAATTAAAGAAGACATGCAAGAATTAAATTTGACTTACGAAGATTTACTTAATAAATCCGAAAAATTAAAATTTGTTATTAAAGATCCGAATACCAACTTTAAAGTAAGAACTTTTAGTTATACAAAAAGGGTTTATTCAGAAGAGGATCGTAAAACAAGATTATTAAGAATGACTAAATATTGGGAGAAAGTAAAAAAAGATCGGCAAAAAAGACTTGAATTATTCTGACTAAAGTGGTCCTTGCGGCCTTAAAAGTAAAAATAAAAAAAAAAAAATAAAAATTAAAAATAAAACTGTTTTTAAAAACAGTCAAAATGATTCTGACATCAAAAAAGGTAAGACACTACATTTCTATTTTCAAAATCTGTTAATTTACAATTTTCACTAAAAAAACACATGTTAAATAGATGTAATAGATAGATAATAGATGTACAATAATGCAATGTTTAAGCTTTCCATATAATAAGCAAAAATTATTTATAAGACTTACCGTCCCGATTCCATTTATTAAACAACGAATAATCATAAGAATTGTATTATTTCTGTAAATGTGATATGTATTACATATAAATGAAATCGGGCCGGTAAGAGAGTTTTGTAACAATTTTTTTTATTTTATTTTAATTTATTATTAAAATATTATCAAATTCATGTTGATCTAAATATTCAAATGGTACTAGGTTTTCCGTAAAAAATATAATAAACCACGTTGAACGGCTTAAAGATCAGTCAATCGAGCTGAAACTTCGCTATATTAAAAAAAAGAAGTTTTGATGAGAAAAGAATACGTAACATTTGAAACTTTTACCTGGTTTTGCGCACAAATAACACTTTTTATAATTTTAACAGCCAACGTCATTTTAAGTACAGTACACATAATACATAAATATATCGAAATAATATTGTGTGTATGTGTGTATACGTGCGGGCTGCATGCACTTGTATTATTTTTGTTTTCTTTTTTTTATGTACCCTGTATAAAAGAAGGCAACGTGAAAACTGATTAAAATATTATGTTGATTTTATCATTAAATATAAAATCAATTTACGTTCAACTTCGAACCCAAATCGTTGATTCATATTTAGTAGTCCAAAAAGTTGCGAAGTTAAGAATGATCTCCCGGGAAATATAACAATTATATTTCCCTCCATTATAATAATATAATATAACAATTATAATATAATTATAATAATATAACAATATATAATATTATAACTGAAATATAATTGTTATATTTCCCTCCATTTTATGTAAAAATTTAATCAAGTAAATTTCAGTTTGTTCAGTCTGCTAAGTAATTGTCTTCAATTTTTCTTAAATAATAATATTAAAAAGATGTAACATACTAATTATTTCAGAAGATTTTTTTTACTTTGATGGTATAGTTTTTTAAATATTACGTAAGGTATTAATGTCATCCGCCTACTAGCAAGCATTGAATAGCGTTGCTTCTGTAACACCATTCTTGAAAATTTCACGAGTTTAATCTTTTTAACCTTTTTAAAAACCACCAATATAAATCCAGTTTTCAAATATTTATATATGAAGGAATGGTCACCTACGGTTTTTGAAAAGAATTGTTGGTAAAATCAGTGAACTGCCCTTGTAATACCTGGTATTAGTGCAACATCTTCCATTTTTAATACATACAGCTTTTTTAATAACTCTTTGTACTATAGAATGACTTTATTTAAATTCAGTTTGATTTAATTTTATTACAATTTAATTAACAAAAAGAATTACAGCTTTCATTGTACTTTTTGAATTCATTTTTCAAAATATTTTTTTTGAAAAGTGTAGTAGATTTTTAACAAAATAATTACTAAATTAAATCTTTTAAGGTAACGATGACTTCGATATCTTTCCCGCTACGTGATTTTTTTCAATACGACATTTAAGTCATGTTATTGCATTTGTTAATAAACAACTGTTTTTTTGTGTTCAGTAGTTTGAGTGTAATTGTCCCAGTAACTTGTATTTATTAAAAACATTTTTACTAAAGGAGACTGTAAACTGAAAATGTAATTTCTTCGGTTATTCAACGAGTACTGCAATACCACGTTGATATTGCAGGAGGAAGACGAATTATATTTTTTATATATTACATACACCAAAGTTTACATCTTTTGGGTAAACCAAATATTCTAAATTTTCTATTTCTATGTAACGATATGGAAAATTATACAAATACGATTCAGATGTTACTGAAAATAATCAAACAGAATATTTGAATATAAAAACGTTTTTCTTGTCAGTAACATCATCATCAGTTAAACATAGTTGATGCTCTGTTACAAACAGAAAACAGCCACAATGAAGACGGTGTGTATCATTGTGAAAATTTCGTCAAAATTTCATAAGAAATTCTTATTCACTAAAAACTCAAAGCTATTAGTAAACAGCTCGGTGATGTATTAAATTAATTTTATTCACTTGAGGACAAGATCTGTATTGAAAACGAAGGACAAGAGGAAGAATTAAAAGAAAAACCGAAATATATTTTTGTTGGCATAATCTGGATTAACAAAGTTATTCATGTAATTGACACTGCAGTTAAAAATCAGTATTCGTTCATGTTATAAAAAAAAGTCAGATTAAATTAATGATTAACGACACTAAAACATATGCGCTAACATATAAATTGTTATTTCAAAAAATTAAAATAGCCGTCATACATTCCATTTTACCCGAAATAGAAATTTCAGAATTGTACTACGAAAAATCCAACATAGATTGAATCAGGTTTTATAGAAATATATAGAAAATGAAATGAAACAGGATTAGAACTTCAGACACAAGATTACAAAGGAACTACTGGACTTAATTGAAAGATCATTCATCTACCTAAAAAACAAAAACAACAAAGATATTATGTACATTGAGTACTTACTAAACGTCCGAAAAGTTTTTAAATGTCTTAATTGAAAAAAGATAGGTTCTTAAGTGACAGTGCGACAACATATCAGTTTAGAAGTATCAATTGTCATTTGTACGAACAGTAAAAAAAACACAAAAGTAGTAAATAGTAAACCTATTTCCTTAGACATCTTTATCTTTCTAAATAAAATATTACCAGCAAAGTGTGTACATTGTAGCGTTGAACATTCGGCTTACTAGAAAGATTGCTGTTCGTTTACAGATATTACACTATAGATATACTCATATACTCATATATACAGAGTGTAAAACTTAAAAGAGGCCGAGTCACTTAATTTAGTCCTACTCACTTAGTTTATTGGCAAATACTTATGTAATAATTTACTGAAGGTGTTGAAAATTATATCCATCCATTTCAATGCGCTTTTTAACACGTTTGACCATGTTCCTGGCTACTCATGTTAGGTGAACCTTATCTGTTTCCTGAATGTCATTGGTAATGTTTGTCTTCAATACCTTCAGGGTGAATGGAAAACACCTTCATTGTGAAAAACACATGATCTAAAATGCCAGTGTTGCCGCTAATGAAGTTCTTGAACCAGTGTCAGTAGTGAACCCTTTTAGCATAATCAGTATTAGCTTGTTGAAACCTGCATTCAATATGATTACATTTCAGCATTTTCCGCACTGCAGTGTGGCCTGAACCTAGTGAAATGTTATTTTCCCAGCTTAGTCTCCCCAAAGATTTATGAGAACCATTAATGGCCACTTTAATGTCCTCGCCGTCCTGCGTCATCAAAAGTGACCTGTGTCGAGCACGTTTCTAGCCTATCACCGAGCCTGGTTTCACGAAATTTTTTAACTGATTTCTGTTTCTGTTTCTTTTTACTGGTGCTTTCTTTTCAAATTTCTCTCAGAACTTTCTCCGATACATAACTTGAGATTTTGTCTCTAAATAATTTTCCATCACGAATACACGCACTTCAATAGTTAACCGTATTTTAGCAAACATTAATACACGACTACGCAACCTTGTTCAAAAGCCAGCGCTTGACACAGTC
Source organism: Lycorma delicatula (assembly GCF_047948215.1). NCBI lineage: Eukaryota > Metazoa > Arthropoda > Insecta > Hemiptera > Fulgoridae > Lycorma > Lycorma delicatula. The sequence continues at coordinate 249,120,413 of NC_134455.1, forward strand.
TAGCAATACTCAAATGTGTAGGCAATAAACTGTTCTCCCCATTTCAGCTCTAGTGGTACCAACATCTTCCACATTATTTTACCCATCTCCCACCAGTACATGCACTTTAATAAAAATATGCGTTTAGCATAAACTACTAAGTGAAAGGACCTCTTTTAAGTTGAACTACCTGTATATTGCTTATAGAGAGATATATTGTCAGAAATTTCCATTTCACTGTCCAATTACAATATACCACCATGAATCAAATGTTTCATTCTCAGATCTTAAATCCTAGTAAACCCAACTAATATCTCAGTAAACTAATCGGACACTTCTCAGAGAATTTCGGCTTCCATATCTCCCGGTGACATTCGTCACTTTAGTAGACCAAAATGTTTTCATACGCAAAAAAATAATGTAATAACAATCATGAACAAATTTTTTCATTTACTCTGCGAGCGCCTAATAACATTATTACAGATGACCATGACTTTGTAACTTGAAATTCTTGTTGTGGCGCCAATTTTAAAATCAGATTATGTCATCAGAAACCATAAGGACGTTTTTAAACATAACATTTTCTTCTAACGAACTTGAAGTTATGGTAGGCCTGTAACTTTTGTACAGCACTTTGAAATGCATTGGACTACTGTAGGAGGATGAACAAAAACCGTGTTCATTTATCATACATCTGAAATTAAGTGCAATACTTATGTCTGAAACACATTTACACAAATGTACATGTTTAAAATATCGTAGATATGATACACGCACAACTAATATTCTAGGTGGAACAGCCCATGGAGGAAATCGGTTTTACTCATAAAGGGCTTCATCCGTTATTATCAGTTGCCTCTACACTAACACAAGAGATAAAAAAGTGAGTTCTAAACCGTTTCTTATGTTTGCGGCTATTTATTACCGGAATACAAACTCACGTGAATTTTAGTCAGATATTTTAACACTTTAAGAAGAAAATTTGTATTTGAGATTAGTCAACGCAGAAGAGTACGAGTTCAAGAGTAACATCTCCCAGAGATCAGATAGTGTTAAAAGAATCCAAGATTAATAACATTTCTATTTATCTACAGGCGATACAGGTAAACATGACTTTGTCACAAGCCAGTGTGTCTTCATTTATCACATCGGTTATCAGATGAAAACAGGATACAAGTTCTCCTGGATCTTTTAGTAACAAAAGTATACGAGACATCTACGCGAGAACTAAGCCGGGTTATGATCTCTTGACTCACTCACTACTTACTTGAGCAGACTGTGTTCCTTTTTAACTCTACATAATAAATATACTGAATGGGATTTAATTACATCATCAGTGGACGATGGACTTATCTGTAATTTACGATTAAAAGAGTGATAGCAGTGTAAAACACTTGATGGTGGCAACTATACAATTAATAGGTTAAGAAGCAACTCTTAACCGCTGAGTGACCAAACTTGACCACAAATCTATTGCAAAATGTTTGATAATAATCGTTCTATACGTTCTTGACAATCCTATAAACGTTCTTGAGAACAGTAAAACACCGAGAAGATTGAAACAGTACCACATGAATGTATTTTAGCTGCACAACGTCGACTCTCTAATACATTAATACTAAGGTCTAATTAACAATCATAACATAAAGCATTCAGAAAGCTATAAATATAAATTAAAATTTATAAATCTTTTCTGTTAATTCTTTGCTTAATCCAGTTACTGAAAAATACTAATAAAACTAATTTCTTCCTCTCAAAAATGTGGAAGTACGATGAGAGAGATTAAAAACGTATGAAGTGGTAAAAAATGGTTTTGTTTTAAAATTCCTTAATATTTTATAAGGAACGAGCGAATTAAATGAAAAAAATTCAAGGAAAGGATTCCGAAAAAAAGAAACTTAAAATAGAAAATCTACCAACCTTCTGAGTCCAGATTAACGAAGATACTTCGTTACGTCTATTTTGGTTTTTTTGATTTTCTTTAACGAAATTTTTCTCATTTTATTTCATTCATGTTCATCAAACTTAAAAAATATACAAACATTATATTTTATTAATAAAATAAAATGTTATGATTAATTATTATTATTATTATTATTATTATTATTATTATTATTATTATTATTATTGTTATTATTATTATTATTATTATTATTATTATTATTATTATTATTATTATTATTATTATTATTATTATTATTATTATTATTATTATTATTATTATTATTATTATTATTATTATCATTATTACTACTACTACTATACTACTACTATTATTACTATTTCTCTACCAAATTCTTGTACGTCGCTATTAAAATATTATTCAGTGTTTTGGAATTACAGTAGTGGAAGGTTGCTAATTTGATTATTGAGCTTTGCAAAGGAAGTTTGATTCCAATTAACGGCAGCGGGAATGAATGCGCAGCACCGCACACATACTCGTACGTAGCGGGATGTATTATATGGGCACTAAATTCTTCGAGTCAAGGGGAGAAACACACAAAATATAATTTTCATTCATAAAGCAATGCATGGAATATTTCTAATGTACGTATAAATATTAGGAGGCATAAATTATTGTAAACGAGGTGTTCTTATCTCCAATGCCCTAGGCGTGTTAAAAACAATAACTTCATCAATGATAGCGGAGTTGATGACCTTAATGAAAGTCTAAGTTCAGGTAATAAAAAAGTTAGACATTTTTTTCGAGTAAAGTATTTTACACTGCGAGTTCGTAAATGGTCAGATTGAATTTGTTTACCATCAATAAATAGTTTTTGTCGTCAGATAAATATAATTCCCTTCGATAAGGCTGCTAATACAATGGGATAATTGTAATAATATTAACCATTCGCATACAATTTCACTAGTCAGATTTTAGATACATTTTAGTGATTTAGTTTTTTTCTGCTAAGTTTTTTCTTTGGACAACATATATTTGTTGTGTTCTGTTTATTATTTCTATGTACGACTATTTTGTTTTAAATTTATTACTCGGTTCCTTATTATTCACGTTCCTTGATAAGCTAATGCGGCAAGCGGCTAATTAATGTTACATTTACTCTTCTGCATTAATTTCTTCTCATATATTAGTTAGGTCCTCCCCGCTTTTTACTCAGGGATTAAATTCTTAGATAGAGGCCCTGCTTAGAAGCTGGGAATAATTGTAAGGGGATAATCTTAAGGGAGCAGGGGATAATTTTGAGAGGAGGCCATCTCTCCCAAATATTCCTGTTGTTATTATTTATCTGTTTATTAATATAAATATTTATTTTGAATAATTTTTTAAACAGGACTGAGACATGCAGATCATACTAATTTCTGTTTGCTCAAAATCGAGTAAACAGTTTTGGTGCGTCGTGAAAAAAATATTCATACACCATCACTCAACTTATAAAGCTATTCTCTCTGGTATCACGTAAAATTAACATTTTTAATAACGATTTTGAGAATGTAAACTGCTTTTATATATGACATACAGTTGTTGTTCTCAAAAATATAATAAATCTATATTTAAAAAAAAATCAGAAACGTCTCGTAAAAATTGAGATACCAAGTAAATGACTGTCAGAAAAAGTTTTTTTTTTTATTTCAAAAACAAGAGATTGATAGAAAGAGGATTTGCATAAGAGTTGACATATACCTAAGCGAGATATTTACTGGATGCGGTACTACGGATCCCCTTTCCTGAGAATGTTTTCATTTTTAGATATGTTGTTGATGTCCCGCTAGTGGTTAGTGTAACTACTAAGAGGGATATTGCCGACAAAATTCGGACTTATTGCCTATATCGAACTGTTAGTGCCTGGATGGCTGGTGTAGGATTAGAACTAGCGCCAGAAAAGACAGAGATAGTCTTAATTACTAATAGTAAACGACGCCCAACCCCGACCGTTGAATTGAAGGGAAGGAGGGTTGTGTCAAGCCTGCTATCAGATATTTGGGGGTATACTTGTATCTTGTTGCTCCAAGATACAGATATACTCTTTTTGCTTTCAGAGAGAAAGCAAAAAGAGTAATGCGTGCGGTTACGACTCTCCTCTCCAACACAAGAGGACCTAGTGAGCAGAGCAGGAAATTTCTGTCGAGCGTGACTTACTTCTCACTATTATATAGTGCGAAGATTTGGGCTACTGCGTTAAGATACGGCAAATTCAAAGGAGTGTTCGACTCACTGTATCGGAATTGTTGCCTTTCCTTTTCTTTTTCTTGTTTAGCCTCAGGTAATTACCTTTCAGATAATACTTCAGAGGATGATATGTATGAGTGTAAATGAAGTGTAGTCTTGTACAGACTCGGTTTGACCGTTCCTGAGATGTGTGGTTAATTGAAACCCAACCACTAAAGAACACCGATATCCACGATCTAGTATTCAACTCCGTGTAAAAATAACTGACTTTACTAGGACCTTAACGCTGGAACCCTCAATTTCCAAATCAGCTGATTTGGGAAGACGCGTTCACCACTAGACCAACCCGGTGGGTCTCCGAAGTGTTGCCTGCGGATAACGTCAACCTATCGGACGATATCTCGCGAAGCAGTGGAGATACTGGCGAGGGCAATGCTCATTAATCAACTGATAGTCTTCAGAGTGAAACGGACGGAATCTAGCAGGTTGCCACCCCAGGAGAAATAGGAACAACTTCAGGCCTATACAAGGGAACTGATGTGTGTATGGTAGGAGCGGTGGGACACAGGCCAGAAGGCTCGGTGGACCCGTCGTCTGACTGGGGACATTCGAGCTTTGTGTGAGAGGAAACATGGCCAAATTGATTTCTTCCTTGCGCAGTTTTTAACGGGGACACGGAGTTACAGAGCGTACCTTTATAGGTTTGCCCTGGACCACTAGGACGGTTGTCCGGTCTGTGATGACGAGGAAGAAACGGCGCACCATGTTTTCTTTTCTTGTGTGCGATTTGAGTCTGCTTGATGGCGTACATTGGATGTACTGGACCGTGAAGATATGTTCACACCGGAGGAACTCAAGCGCATCATCCTAATGGGAGAAAAGCTGTGGACGGCAGTAGCAAGTTTCAATAAGTACATAATGGAAGAGCTAAAAGCTGCGAAGGAGACGTCGGAAGGTGCCGGGGCGGACAGGTCCGCGGCCGAGCATCTTGGGGACCTCCTGAGTATCTGGGGGTTGCATTGGTACGGTGAAGCCGTGGGCATTCTGTTCCTGGTGCTCGATGGCATTCTCATTACTCCGGAAGACAGTTGCCACTTGGTAAGTTCTGTGTTGTGAGTCTGTTTGTGTGATGTGTGTGTGATTTTTTACTCTTGGTGTTGGTTATTGTGGTTACGTGAGTTATATTGCATGAGTGTGTGTTACCATGAGTGTTCACAGTATGAAAAAAAATTCTTGTTTTTTTCCTTGTTGTGTTTTTTTTTTTTTTTGTCTTCAGTCACCTTGTTGTGATGTGAGTGATTTGTTACTTCTTGTGTTGGTGTTATCCTTGGTGTTGCATGAGTTGTGTTACGAAAGTGTGAGATCAGATGTTTCAGTTATGATTGCGGTGACCGATTGTGTGTGCGGGCGTTTCCCCCTTCCTGAAGTAATGCTACCAAGCGATTTCCAGGAGAGACGGAAACCCAGGAGTGAAGGTTTAGTCGATAGTGCGCAGGAACACAAACGCACTTAATAAAATCTTGCGGAACCTGTTAGCGAGTCTTACACTGCTTCGGCGCCCATAAATGGGGTTCCTCCACCTCTATAAAAAAAAGAAAAAAGCAAAATACTTGTATTTACGAAGGCAGATAAATCATTTTATTGTCAGAAATGTATAATTGATAGTGCAGACAAACTGGAGAGTGTAAAAATGAGAGACAGACATGTTTTTGTTATATATATCGAAACTGAAGGAAGCTGTCGGAGGATGCTTCATCCCCTTCTTACCGCAGAAGTTAGACATTTGTCCTTTGCTGTTGGATCTTTCTAATTAATAGCGGAGGATATGGATTATATTTATTTGTTTTTAAATGAACCAAGTTTGAGATTGCGTTCCGAACTTCTTTAGAGCGTAAGTTTTTTTTTTTAATTTTTGCTAGGGTTATTCCGCAGAATAGTTGGAAAATTTTGCGTCCTTCTCCCGGCGCAAATCTCCTTCAATCCGTTCTCTCAAGACCATCTGCTCAAGTAGGAATCCGTCTGATGGAGACCTAGGTTTGTGATGTGTAATATACTCCCTTTAGGGAAAGCGTTGCATATGATGGTTGGAGGCGGTTGCTTTCTTCTTAATTACTGGTAAGTTACGGAAATGGAACCTGGGCTTAGGAACTTCTTCTTCTTCTTCTTCTGGTGTTTGAGCGACACTTTCTCCGCTTATCTGGAACGGTGTTCTTGTTTCTTTTGTTCTTGTTTCTACCTGATTCTTCGTGTTTGTTGACTGTAATTTTTTTCAACCGTTAACCTCAAAATTCTTGTGAAACCTGAAAATATTGTAGCAGCGAAGAGTACAGGTTTTTTCTTTCTTTCCATCAGATGACTGCAGTAACAAGTTATATACGAATAATGGCGAAATACTGAATAATATTACATAAAACTTAGTTAAAACAGAAGTCGAAGTGCTTAGATATCTAATACAACATGATAAACCTCAATAATCTTTTTTTACTCGTGTTTAAGGAGGTATTATTATGAATGACAATGCGAAAAAAACTTGTATAGTTCTTATTCTTTTTTACTGAAAATATTCTTGTTACCATCGTCCAACTGTTTTATTAATACGCTTTTAAAATCTCTCAACATTAACGCACTATTCTTTAGGTAGGAGCTATCAGGATCTCCCGATTTGCCTTTATTAATTATCAGGATGGCTGTACCCACAAACGTTAATAAGCACGTACACCTTGAATTTGCTTTTACCACTTTACGTTAGTCAGGTTTTTTTCAGACCACTCCAATTAAACTCTAAGGAGATTGCACCTATGTTTCTTCTACATCTTGAATCGACTATCTTCCTTTTTCTTATTAATTTTATTGTTTCATGTCTTCCTAGATCATTTTTCAGAGGGACCTAAAGTCTGACAAGAATAATTTTATCATGCTTCAGTAGAACATCCTTTTCTATTTTTCTTTTTTATCTTAAAGTAAAAATGTTACCCCTCGGCAAAATATTTTTAACTTTCAACTACTTTTAATAGCAGGATTATGATCTGATTCGCTGTCTAGCCAACTTTAACAGTATAAAATTTAGAAAAACATTTTTGTGATGAAAAGTTAACAGATAATTTGTCTGTCTTCAGGCTAATATATTGATTCACGAAAGAAAAAATCATAGATATCGTTGAAATATAATAATTTAATTCTTTCCCTTTTGAAGAAATAAGGTAAAATAAATCTTCAAAAAGGGTGATTATCATTTCAGTCTCCAGCTGATATAAGAAGGCAAACCAATTAGAAAAAATTATTACAGACAAATTTTAAATCAGTCCTTTGTCAGTAAGATTAACAAACGAAAGATATCCTAATGTGTGCTTACCGGTCATTAGGGAGCACATTAGTTCCTTGCGTAATAGTTAATTCTATTAATCGGGCATCTCGGTGGTTGTTTTTATTTTCATAGAATTTGTATTGTTTGATTAATAATACTAATAATAAATTATAATAACAAAAATAGCTGTAACCTTCCGGTAGCCGGTACAAAATAAAAACTATTCTTTCTTAAATTTTCCTATCATCGGCGCAAACTGTTTGTTTAACAGTTGATTTTCGAAGGTTCTAAGGTTCAAATCCTAGCAAACTTTAGTTGCTTTTATAGATTTGAATATTAAACAGTGGATACCGGTTTACTTTGGTGGTTGGGGTTCAGTTAACCAAACTAATCATTGCAATACAGATTGCATTAGAAAAACAGAAAAAAATATTTTCTTAGGTTCTTCGAATGAGAAGAAAGAAGAAAATTTCGTAATTGAAGTGACGAGAACTCTAGTTTTAATATTAGTTAATTACTTCAGCTGTATTATTTAACATTTTTTATGGAATTCAGTTGTTAAGTGAGATGCGATAAAAATTTACACACCAGTAAACATTTATAATTTACAAAGAAAAAAACTAAATTAAAAATTTGTTATAATTTTGTTTTAATGATTATAAAAAAAATAAAAACTATTATACCTAACAATATCTGACCTGTCTAACATTGTTTGTAAAGGAATCATTTGAATAGGAAGAAATACATAATTTACATTGAAAAAAAAAAATAGCAGGAAAAAGAGGTTTTCATAGACTATTTTTATAGAATTTCTTTGAACTAAATTTCTTTTATAACTTCTAGTTTTTTCATTACTAAATGGATCGTAAAAGTGGTTAATCTTGTTAACTTTTCGTTACTATTCCAAATTACCAGTTTATACAAAGATGTCAAAGATGTTTTAGTATCTGACTCATTAATAATTTATCTGCTGAATAATGGATAAGAGTATTAAACTGAACCGTCGTCACTCATTTCCTCAAATCTTCGCCATGGGAAAAAGTGTTAAATCTCGTGACTCTCATAATACTCGTACATTTATATGTACATTCCCACTGCAGTAACAAAATTAAGCATTCACATTTTGAATGTGTGAAACTTCATATATATAATGTACACAAGACGATTGCATATATATATATATTTATATATAAAATATATGGACTCTATATATTAACGTAGACAGTTTATATATATATATATATATATATATATATATATATATATATATATATATATATATATATATATATATATATATATATATATATATATATATATATATATATATATATATATATATATATATATATATATTTACTTTACCATTAAGACTTACAGACAGTTTAATCTCTATAAAATAAAAAATTGTCCATATTGTTGGCGGAATGGTAGCAATTACCGTTTCTGAACGATGATTAAAAAAAGGTTTTGGGTGAGAATTCCGGTCACACTTTGCATTTTTCATATTCAATAAAATCCAGTTTTCATTACCATAAAAATGGTAACTAACTGGGCATCAACCGATTAGTTACTTAGAATAAATGTATCAAAATCAATATTTTAGAAGTTAATCATAAATGATGTGATGTAGAACAAGGTTATGTTTATTTCCCGTTCTGACTAGTAAGGATCGCGTTTACAAAGTGTGAACTTCTTTTCCCAAAAGGTCTTCATTCTTTCGCCAGTTGTTTTCTTTCTTCCGTTTATCTGTTCCGTAGTGCTTATTCTATAAAATTTTTATTTAAATATATTACTCGTACTTCATGACATAATAATCATGATTTAATGCTTTTATTTAATTCCCCTGGATCTGGGTCAAATCCTACAGTTAATATTTCCCTCATTCCCCATTATCCAATTGATTTGAAATTATTTAAAAAAAGAAAGTAAATTGTGATGTGAAGTGGACAGTAAAAATAAAAATAAAAACATACACTGGAAAAGTTTGATGTCATAGAATTTTAAGTTTAATGAACATCTATGTTTAAGATATAACGTATGCGTACGAGATACAGTAGCACAAAAATTTTGTAAAGCTAAAAAAGGAGAAATTAAAGTACGCTTTTAGGTTTTGAAACTAAAAATCTAAAAATGAATTATTTATTAAATCATTAAAATAATGTTAGTCTTCAACATTTCTGGAAAAAATTAAAGCATCTCGCACTTCTACTTTTAGTCATATGTCACTTTTAGTTGGCAAGCTACGCAAAAAACTATTTTTTACTTTGTAGTGCTTTTTAAAATGAAATACTGTATAAGTTATATCTATTTTACTTGTATTATCGAAACAAACAATCAGATTTTTATTTTTAAAAAAAATAATAACCTCAATGGTGATAATTAAAACACTTTTAATCCAAAGCAGAGACAAATTAAACAAATACAGTGAGAAAAAATAACCATACTAACGTTATCTGAAGTTTGGTTCTGACCGTTGAAGTATTGCTCAAACTCTCTCTCTCTTAATGAAATGTGGAAGGGTATCGGCTCTGTCATAGCAAACTACATACGTCATTCCGTTGTTGTCAGATAGAACTACCACGCTGTCAGCAACCGTAGTCGTTGATTAGCTACTGTGTGGAGAACGTCTGTGTTGTATTTAACTCTTCCTGCGTTTGTACAGTATTTTTCATCAATAATATAAATCAGTACTTTTAAGTACTATTACTGCCACAAAAATCCCTAGTCTGTACATACAACTGTACATTTTCTACGTAGTACTTTTATATACTGTAGAACATATATAATATTTTTCAAGAATCATTAGTTAACTGTTGGTTTTAGCGATTTTTGTCGTGCAATGATTTCAAAAAGAGATAGGCCTGTCGCTCACCCTGTTCGGGACCGGACAGTTTTTGGTCAGCGCGTAAAGGTTCATAGCCAAGCGCGGAAAAACGATCTGCAGTGTGAGAAAGATTTGAGAACGAATCGAAAAGTATTTTAGAAAAGAATGAACCTTTAATTCCTTTTCAGAAAGTTAGAAAATGTACTGCTGTTACTCTTCGATTAGTAAGAATACAGTTTCCAATATTACTAAAGACACTTCTTTAACTGTGCAGAAAGGTTCATCAAAATTATAAACTATTGTAAATCGTTAATGTAAAAATAAAATAAATACATTGTAGCCTAATGGAATTACAAAAAAATATAATAACAGGACAATAAAAAAATATAATACCAAAAATATTAAATTAAAAATGTTATTTCGGGAAACGACTGACTCTTAACTTTCAGAGAAAAGAACTGCCAGGTTGACCGGCAATGTGGAGTGAAAGAAGTGAGAAAGGTAATGAAAAAGAGAAGGTGCGATACGTTTGGCAATATTCGACACCTTGCTTTCCTTCCGTGAGCCGCATGTGGCTGCGATACATTAACCGCCAGAACCAACTCTCTCAATAACTTCAGTATAGTTAAGTGTTAGTAGAATGAATTTTTAGAAAATATTTCTTGTATTTTTCAGTAGGGCGTAAAGACGAGTTGGGTTAAACATTTTCCAAAGATGGGTACTTTTCTAAAATCTTTCCTTGGTTTTTGAAGAAAACTTTGTGCAATCAGATGAAATTGTTTAAATTAACATATACAAATTTATACGATTAAAATATAAACGAAATAGCTAGAGTTGATCCTTTCCGTGGATTAACTTTAAAATAAAAATTATAAACAAGTCCGAGAAATAATTACATCAAATTTTTGCCCGTTATGTTGAAATTCAAATAACGCTACAAACTTTCATAAAAATTTCAATCTTTAATTTCTGTTCCCAGTATTGTTTTTCTAATATCCATTTTAAATAAGAAAAAAAACTATTTCTAAAAAATACAAAACTGCAGACTTCAGTAAAAATGTTTCAAAATACTTATGAAAAATTTTATAGGTTTTAATATGTGGAAAGTTTCTCTACAACGCATCCTGAACGAAAAAATAATACTTTAATTCAAGGTGATTGGATACTAAGAGAATGTTATAAAATGGAAGGCTGCATTAAATCCCACGTAAGTTAAAAGTGTTGCAAGTTTTGTTAATCAGCTACTGACAGTGAGCAAAGTTGAAACAGTAATAGAGAATAATTAAACATTCTAAACGAAATTATATATAACTAAATTGATTATATACATAAGAAATGTCAAAAAAAAAATTACTAAACTTTTCAAACTCGCACTGACATTACACTTTTGTTAAATGATACTAATGTAGATAAATTCATGAATATGTTTGATTGCTATTAAGTAAACAAATAATTGTATCCTTTTAAAACAGTAATTGACTAATTAAATGGAGAAATTGTGATTAAATGTTGTTAATATTGTCGCGTGTTCGCGGCTCGATCAGGATATTGAGGGACTAACAATAAAAAATGTTTATATAAATACAATTTATTGTTTATTTTTTTAACAACATAAATAAAATAAGGCAAATCAATAATAATAATTTTTTTTATCCAGGCAACATTAACATTTTATTCGGAACCGTTTAACACGTTACTTCAGGACGAGTCCTCCTATCCTAGCCTTAGAAGGCCGCTATTTAATTTTCACGACTATCCAGATCACCCTTCTTGGTCCTGAGAATGCTCCCAACGAATCGGGCCGCACTCTCTTAGGTGCTCAGGTCACGGAGCATCTCCGCACCCACGTTGTGGAGGCTGAATGCTCCGAGATCTGCCTCTAGTGTCCCTCGATCTGCCGCCCGCCGAACACATTTGAAAACTGTATGCTCGACGACGTCCCGTAAACCGGGGCAATAGAGGCAGTCGGCGGACGGCGCTTTCGCTATGACATGGAGATAAGCGCGGAAGTACCCGTGACCCGTTAGAAACTGGGTCAAGTAATACTCTACCTCTCCATACCTCAGTCCACGGCCTGACCAGAGGGATAAGGCTTGCGGTCCATCGTCCTTTGGTCTCGTGGTCCTAGGTCTATTGCCATTCGAGTCCGTTCCTCCTTTCCGTCGCCTCCTGCAGGCCGCCTGGCGCTCCCCAAGAGCAATGGGTATGACGAAACCGTTCAATACGTGAAAGCGACTCGCAAGGCCACGGTGCGTTGCACCTGCGCGAGCCGCTTTCTGTTTATTTCGAAGGCACCTACCCAGGTGAAATCCTCCCCAGTAGTGAGCTTTCAGTAAGGCGAAAGACAGACCTGGCAGTTCTGCCCCGCTGGCTAAAGCAGTCCAGGTGGATCTGGAATACTTACTAGAGTTCGTGACACTTCCCGGCGGAGTCAGTGCAGGAGCGAGGAAGAATATTGCAGGTGAGGGGTGAGGGAAGCTTTTGTGGCGATATACGAGGGTTTTGAGGCTTTGGCCTTCACGCCCAAGGAGGTAAAAATTGTTCCCAAGGTGGTCGAAACTCCAGCGCAGCCCAAGCGCTACTACGCTGACCGTGCTGAAGACTAAGCGCGAGGCCAGCAAGGCGGCTAAGAAGCCGGAGGTCCTGTTCGTCAATAAGACAGAGGGCTCGAAGACCACCAGCCAAGACCTGAAGGGTGATTTCAGGGCAGCCCTTCGTGGTGACCGGAATCACCTGAAGATTAGGGACATCAAGGAGACCAGCAAAGAGCTGGTAGTTGTGGCAGAAAACAAGAAGACGGTCCAAATCATTAAGGTCTCTCCAGCGGTCAAGAAGCTTGAGGTCAAGGTACACCCCAAGCAGGTGAGAAGACCACCAGCCAAGACCTGAAGGGTGATTTCAGGGCAGCCCTTCGTGGTGACCGGAATCACCTGAAGATTAGGGACATCAAGGAGACCAGCAAAGAGCTGGTAGTTGTGGCAGAAAACAAGAAGACGGTCCAAATCATTAAGGTCTCTCCAGCGGTCAAGAAGCTTGAGGTCAAGGTACACCCCAAGCAGGTGAGAAGGCCCCGTGTCATAGTTTATGACAGAGCGGAGCCTCTCCGATGACGAGGTTCTGTCCTCATACGAGAGCAGAACACTAATGTAGACGAGGCCTCGTTCAAAGAGCAGTGTAGGCTTGTCTTCAAGACTAGTAAGCGTGATGCCCCACGGCGTATTCGAGTTAGAGGCTGGTCTCCATCAGAAGTTCGTGTCGGAGGAACGAATCTTCGTTGATTTTGCATCCTGTCGCGTCAAGGAATACCTTGACGTGCAGTGCTGCTTCAAATGTTGTAGGTTTGGCCACAGGGTCAAGTTCTGTAAGTATGCGTCGGTCTGCGCGCATTGTGGCGAGGAGGGCCACAAGCGTGACGACTGTCCGCAGAAAAAAGTGCCTCCGCCTTGCATGAACTGTAAAAGATTGCGCAAAAGTCATAGGACTCTGTCAATAGCAAGGAGTGTGGTTGTTACTTGAGAGCGGTTGAGATGTACTTCAACTCTCTCGATGGTTAGGTTCGGTCAACTTAACGCCCAGGGAGTCTATGCAGTCCAAGTTGAGCTAGGTGAGGTTGTTGAGAAACGGAGCCTCGATGTCCTTCTACAACACCCGTATGTGGTTAAGGGTGATCTGCCAGGTTTTTCAGGCTGGAATAAGTTTTTTGTTGGTAATAGCAAATCAGCCGTACTGTGCAGGAACACAGGAAGACACTGTGCAGGAAGACACTATCGATAGATAGTGTCTTCATAGGGCAGGCCTCTGGCACACATCACGTCGTTGTCAAGCTTGCCGTAAATGGTTTGGACCTGGTTATAGTCAGTTCGTACTTTCGGTACAGAGACCCCACTGAACTTGGAGAGATGGGATAGAATTGTTAGGCTGGTAGCGGGTCTACCTATTTTTATAGGAGTTGATGCGAATACCAAATAGCTTCTTTGGCACAGTGGGATCACGGACAATGGCGGCGAGTTAATAGAGGGTTTCATCGCGCAGCATCAGTTTGATGTTTTTAATGTAGTCGATGAGTTGACTAGCTTCGCCGGTGCACTTGGTTTGAGGAGGGCCTTCCATGGTATCAACATCGATGTTACCATTGGTAAGGATATTTCCGGTAGGATTCTAAATTGGTCGCTAGTCGATGATTGCGAAAGCGATCACCGGCTAATAGTCTTTGATTGGGTAGATGGGCTGCGCGATGTCTTCTGGGCGGACGTTCCTGTTCAGCAGGGGCGCTTTCTGCAAAGGCGGGCGGATACGAGTTTTTACTCGCAGCCTGGACGAGGTCCCATTAGATGACCTGGCAGAGATTATCTCTTCTGCAGTAGTTGAAGCCGCTGAACATTCTATCCCTGGAAGTACGGGTCGAGAGAGAGTAGCTGGATGGTGGACTCGGAATTGACTGCGATGAAGCGGACTGTGAGCCAGCTCAGGAGAGCCGCACAGCGTGCGGGTGATCCTGATCGGCATGCAGTCTTGATTGCGGATTATCGTTTGAAGAGGACCGAGTATTTTCATAAGATTAGGTATTCTAAACGAGATTCCTGGCGCTCTTTTGTTCAAGAGCATGGGAATAAGGAGGACCCGTGGGGTGTTGTTTATCGAGTTCTTGGTCATAAATGAAAAAAGTATATTCTTCTGTTGGCTCTCTCGATCCAAGATGGTGTTGTTATACATAAAGATCCTGTTCTCACTCATCTGATGGGCGATATACTTCCAGATGATACCGAGGTTGGTGAGACCTCGTATCATCGACGTGACCGAAGGGAAGTTGTAGGTTTTCGCTCTGAGATTGTGTCTTCAGAAATTACTGAGGCGGAAGTCCGTCAAGTAATTTGTAGCCTGACCCAGAATAGAGGCCCCGGATGTACGACAAGGATCCCACTGTAAGTTCATCTTACCGTCCTCTGACGCTCTTGCCTGTTATAGGTAAGGTTTTCGAGAAGGTTTTATACCTCCACATTAACAGCAGGCTAACGTCTAATCACATGCTGATGAACGACCAATATGGTTTCCGCCTGTGCAAGGGCACAGAGGACGCGCTTCTTAAGGTTATGGATTTGAATTTGGTTATGGATTTGTTTCAACTGCTGCAGCGTGGTTGCACGCTAAACGAGATTAGAACTCTCTCGACTTATTTCAGCGACAGAACTGTTGTCCTCCATGACGGCAGTTCGGGGGTAGGAAAGACCCTTTCTAAAGGTTGTCCACAGGGCAGTGATCTAGGTCCACTCGTCTGGGTCGTTGAGTTCGATTCTCTCATGCGAAGCCCAGTGGCTGTTGCATCGTGGTTTATGCCGACGATGGGCTGCTGCTGGTAGAGGGCAATTCGCGTGCCAAGATCGAACTCAGAGCGACGCAGGCATGTAAGGTACTAAGGTTGGAGAGTCTTCAGCATAAGATGGTTTTCAGTCCGGAGAAAACCAGTATGATGTTCTTGAAGGGTCGTCTAGCTGCATCCCGTCATCCGACGGTTGTGGTGGACGGGCTTCCGATTAAGTATGTTACCGTTCAAAATTATCTGGGTGTTATCCTTGATGAGAGACTTCTCTTCAAGGAGCACCTCCAGTTTGTAGCCAAGCATCGAAGACAATGTAGTCTGCATCGAAGACATCGATGCCTTCTTCGATGTTCGTAGAGTCATTCATCCCGATTGGGGGTTGAACTATCGTACCATGCGTATTTTTACAAAGGTGTCTGTGAGACCATAATGTTGTATGCTGCGCCCGTCTGGGCTCATCGTTTACAATTCCAATGTTATAGGGTACTTTTGCGAGTACTGGGTCTTGTAATGCTAGCTGTTGTCGGCGACTACAAAACTGTCGCGAGAGGCAGTCACTGTGATCGCTGGCATAAAAACTCCGGACATTTCGGCTGCGGAACGTAGCCAGCGGTATATTTCTAATAAGGGAGGCCTTCTTACGTCAGGGCGTATGCGGGAAATTGAAGACCAAGGTTTTGATTCTTGGCAAGCTAGGTGGAACGATTCTTCTACTAGTCGATATACGCATGGTATTTTCCCTAATATTAGAGAGTTGCGAGCGATTAGCTGGATTTTCCCCAATCGGCACATTACTCAGTTTCTTTCGGGACATGGTGCTTTTAGGGATTGTTTGGCTAGATTTACGTTGGCTGACTCAAGCTTGTGTCCAGACTGTAGGGTCGATTATACGGTAGACCATGTGCTGTATGTCTGTCCCCGGTACGCAGCTGAGCGTACCAGAGTTGTAAGGGAAATTGAGAAATTTAACTCCTTCTTTGCTCTGCGGGTCAATTGGAGGAATCGCAGAGACTGGGTAATTGTTGCTGGCTTCCTTCGCTTCCTCGCCCTGCGCAGGACGGCCGAAGGGATCTTGTAGATAGTAGAGTAGGAACCTGGGTGGCTAGGGTCAGCCTGGACAGTTGATTGGCCGAAGGTAGGCGCTTTGGCAGCGAGCCACGGTTAGTCAGTTAAGAGGTGTCAATTGTTAAGCTGTCGGCGGAACGGCGACTGCACTGCCGACGGGCATGGGATGCCATGCAGTCGTGAGGTGTAGCGGCATCTCGATGACGGTTTGTTGTGGTGAATGTCACGCGGGATTCTGCGATGGAGCTGAGTGGAAGTAGGCGATCAATCCGCCTCTCCCTGGTAGACCAGACCAGAGTCCATAATTAACCTTGGTCAGGGGTTTATCAAAGCAACGCAGAGTTTACTAAGGGAACTAGAACTAAATTTCGTTGTTGCCATCAACATGTTTGGTGGTATGTTGTGTTTTATTTGCCTGGACTAACGAAACATTCACGAAATTAGCTCATAACAAGTAGAACTAGGCGTGGGATTCGTGCTTTCGCGAGGTCGTTAGCTAGTTCAGAGGGAGAAATAAAAGATATTCCTTGTCCGGACATTCAAGATATCCGGACAAGGCCTACAGCGAAGGCAATAAGCTGAGTTATTAAATCACCGATGCAAATATCTGCTGAGGCATTTGCATCGGTGGCATCCCAACGCGGATAGGCTTATTACTATGAGATGTAAAAAGTCAGAGGGCGATAGACGACTCCCGTTAAAGCTCAACAGGGCAAGGAACGGTGGAGGGGGTGGTGTGGCGACCGGAACGTCACTAGGCGGGTGTCTTCCCCTATGGGGTTGGGATGAAGGCTAGAGACTCCTACAGCAGCCGTATGTGGATAGGGATGATCTGCCAGGTTTTTCTGGCCTGAATAAGTTTTTCGTTGGTGATAGCAAATCCGCCGTACTGTGCAGAAAGTCGATAGATAGCGTCTTCACACGGCAGACCTCTGGCACGCATCACGTTGTTGTTAAGCTTGCCGTGAATGATTTGGACCTGGTTGTAGTTAGTTCGTACTTTCAGTACAGAGATGAATTTAATACTTTATTCTTTTCACTAATTGTCAATGAGTAACTCACAAAACAACTTCCTGCATTCACCCACTGTCTACATTGAGATGCTTGTGACGTCACTTCACACGTTGTTACTGCACGCTGTCTCACAATCGCGTCGAACACTACACTTATACTCGTTTCATACACCTCGCTTAATACTCGTTACTTACTGATCTTAACTCACCGGTCCTGCAGAACCTCTTCGTATCCTTTTAATCTGCAGAACCAGACCCAAATTCCTTAACTATTGAAGCGTGAGAATTATCGTCCGTGCCCTTACATTTTCCTATAAATTCTTATCCTAATCCGGTAATCCTTCTCCTTGAACATCTGTTGTAGGTGTGCCAGGGGCAGTATTACAAAGGACGATTTTTAAGCCGATCCGTTAGCCTTAGAAAAAGTACACCTTTAGAACCCCTCTGGATTTCTCTCATTGTTATTTTCTACTACTTTCTTCTTAATTGGCAGGGATCCGTTTTTCACGTCCATTATACTGGTCTTGTTACAATATCTATGTAATGATCATATTGCTGCCTTTTGAATTAGCTATTTTTTTGCTGAGTTATTTTATTCATTTTAAATGAAATTCTTCATTAAAAATGTTCACTAAAAATATCAATGGATAGCGATCTTCCACAGTCACATCCACTTTACATTTTTACAGTCAGGTTTCAGTGGAATTGCACAGATTTTTAGTTAGGAAACATGTATTTAAAATATGAATATAATATATAACAAATCTGAATAGTGTTTGTTTAGTAATTTGGGGTTCTGTGTTTATATGCTCAATAATTTTCAAAGATGTTGAGAATATATTTCAACATTATATTTTGAGATAAACTTGCCTCAAATTCACGAAATTTACACAAAATAAAAATAAATGCAGCTTGTTTGAACGGTTTGCAAATACATTCATAAAATCAGCATATCTGGGTCCCAGTTTATTTTGTAGGTAGTTTCGTTTATTGTTAATTTGCACCTGGTCTATATGCTGTAAAAAGATTTCTCCTGGATGTTGAAAATAATGGACTCTGTAGAAAAAACCACAATTCATAAAATAAAAATCAGTAATAGTGTCACTTAAGAAAGCTGTAAACGTAGAAAATTTCATTAAAAGAAAATTTTGTTGCATTACCATTAAAAACGAATAATGATTTATGATTGGTAAATCATGTTCAACAACACTGTAAAAAATTAATATATAAAAATTTTAATAATAAATATTTTAACAAACAATTATTCTTTTAATAAAAATATTTCTTTGCTTTGCAATTCTTTCTCTAAACTTCTTAATGTAAGCAGCAAACTAATTTTCTTAGATTACAATTTTTTTTTAGATGAGTTTTTTTTTTGTATCAACTACTTTAATAGAATGAATATGTCTCTACATTTTAACGAAGTTTTTTTTAAATATTTTTAAACAGGTGAAGGAACCCCATTTACGGGCGCCTGGGCAGTCGGGATCGCTAACAGGTTCCGCAAGATGTTATTAAATGTGTATGTGTTCCTGCGCACTACCGACTAAACCTCCACCCCTGGCTGGTACAGCTGGTGTGCATTACGAGGGAAATATGCCCTTACACACATTCAGACACCACAGTCAACAGACAGGACTTCACACCCACAATATACCAAACATCAGACTAAATCTCACCACACACTCCACGGCATCCAATTATCACTCAGAAAACATACCTCACGCCGCAAATTCTACACATCACATCAAAGCCAGTCACATCCAATCACATAAACGAACACCTCACAGACAATCGAACACTATAGCATACTTAACTCACAGGTCACCATCGGACGCGGGAGCGGAGTACCCACGACCTCATCACACCCAAGCGATCCCCACACGTACGTAGAACCCCTTAGGCTCTCAGCCGCGTGCCTGTCCACCCACACACCTCCGACGACCCCTTCTTCTACCCCTGCGAGACTCCTCGCAGTGTCCCACCGCATCTGTCATTTTCTTCTCATTTCTTCCATAATGGAGCCCGCCACTCTTCTTTTTTCTGCAGGTGTTGACGCCCGTTGCTCTTTAATATTCTTCCTGCGGGTAATCTCCAGATCGACTGGTAATAATATTTCCGCTAACACTTCGCCTGCCTCTTGAGAAACCGTGCTATGTGCAGCTGTAATACAGAGGCAGCTCCTTCTGTGCATTGATTCGAGAGCAATCTGTATACGCAGTATCTAATGCCTCTCTCCATATCTCAGCACCATAAAGTAACGTGGAGTATATCACTCCAGACAGCAGCCGCCTCCTCCTCTGCTGCCTCGTTCTCCCACAGTTCGGCAGTAATCTAGCAACCAGACGCATGACCTTTTCAGTCTTCAAGCAGGCCTCCAAAACGTGGATGCCGAAACGTACCCTGTCGTCCACCCATATTGCAAGATATTTTATCGCAGTCCTTGAAGCTATCCTTTGGCCATCAAGCACCATCTTCAATCTTGCCCTTCGCTTGGTTGTTGTAATCACAACAATCTCCGTCTTATCTGGAGCTATAGATAACCCGACTCCGGCCATCCAGGTTTTGATTGTTGTGTATGAGCCTTGTACTTGAGCGATGGACTCTTTCAGGGTACTCGACTCCACCGCGAGGGTCAAGTCGGTTGTGTAACCTATGAGAGTGACGCCCGGCGTTAGAGGAGTGCGAAATATGCCATTATACACTATATTTCAAAGGACCGGCCCAAGGATCGATCCTTGTGGAATTCCTCTATCTATGCACCGTTTGACTGTTCCGTCCTTCACTTCGCAGATCAATTTGCGCTCACTGAGATCGGAGAGAATTATCCTTCTCAGATATGGAGGGATACCGCGGTACCGCGTCTAAAGCAGATCTTCCTCTGCGAAAACCAAATTGTTTGTCCGAAGTCTCCCTGCGTCCTCAATAATTCTGGACAACGAATGCAGCAGCAAGCGCTCAAGTAACTTTGGCATGGTGTCGATGATCGCCAGTGGTCTATAAGAGGACGGAAGCACCGAGTTCCTCCCCGGTTTGGAACCAAGACCAGGCTCTGCCGTCTCCACCTCTGAGGGAACACGCCCTCATATAAACAGTTGTTGTATACTTTCAAAATGGTATCAGGGTCCCCCAACAGTCACCTTAACTGCCAAATTTGGCAAAAGGTCTGGTCCCGGCGCCTTATCCAGAAGTGTCCGTTTCAATGCTGCTGTAATCTCCTCTCTGGTGATGTGGAGGGGAATTCACATCGAACTCAACTTCTGCAACGTCCCCATCCCCATGAGGGAACAGTCCATCAATTATGTTCTGAACATCTCCGGTATCCAATGACAAGGAGACTCTAGCTCTTAGTGCCCTTTTAACGACAAATGGATTCCCCCATGGGCCAGCATGAATTTCTGAGATGAATTGCTTCCAAGATGCCGTTTTAGTTTCTAATAAACTTATTGAGTTCGCTCGTGCACCTCCTATATCAGGACATGTATAAATGTCCTAGTGAGTAGAGATGCGTACGCTGCGCGAGCCTCCTAGTTCCAAGACACTACGAGTGATGTCCTTTCGGAGTGATGTCTTCTATCAATCACTATACTGGAGTACGATTCTTCCAACAATAACGGGAGGAAGAAGAGCAGCACATGCTGTTTCCAAGCAGTCGACTAGATATGCGTCCCCATTCTCTGCCGCAGTAACCTCGCGTACCGCACTGAGATCCAGTGTCTCCGCAAATTCTTTTGGATCCATACCTCTCGTACTCCAGCCACGGGTAACCGGCCTCCCAGCCCCCGTAGAACCTCCATCTGTAACACTCATTAGGATGTCCTGGTGATCACTCGCTAAGTAGTCTTTACTCACCCGCCAGTCCCCAATCCGCGCCGCCAAAGCCGGCGTAGTAAAATTAAGATCAATAATGGACCCAGTGGGCCCCCTCCTGAACGTTAGTGTGCTTCCAAAGTTGAGGCATTCTAGATCCGGTAATGCAACGGCCTCAGTCAGCAATATGCCCCTCGCGTCGGTCCTGGGTGTCCCCCTCCCACCAGGTAACCGACCAGGCATTAAAATCCCCAGCCTATAATTCCGGCCGGTGAGCTTCGAGATCTCTAGTAAGTGAGGCCAAGACTTCCCTGCATCGTTCCACAGACATGTTGGGCGAAAAATAACAGCTGTAATAATAAATTCCTCCAATCCTCGCCCTGACGAAATCACGCTCTCTCAGAACGTCCCGCGCAGGTAGGTGAGTAATCAGCCAGATAATCGCATCCCGATCCTCAGAGATAATCTACTCTAGCCGCAAGTGAGGAACGTAGGGCTCAGAGATGAGCGCAATGTCAAGGCCCATCTCCGAGACATACCTTGTCAGCAGGTCAAGCGCCAGTGTCGCTTGGTTCACATTAATGTGAATAATTTACATTTCCATCAACAGTTTGAGGTACGCCCGGTCCTCCCCCGGTTTTCCTTGTTATTCTCACTATTAGCGTCCTTGGAGCATGTGGCACTGACTGGCGGTGCCACTCCGCATTGCACATAAGACACTTTGGTGTTTGGCTAGAATCATACCTTAGCACTTCTACTGCTGCCTACTTTAAATTTTTGCTTCACTCTTCTCTTTTCATAATATGTAACAGAAATGGTAAAAAATTATTAAATAACTAGCTCTACCCGCCACGCTTCGCTGTGGCACATTGTGGTTGCATGGATGAGAAATGAGAAACAAAACAAAGCATACGTTTCATAGAAGTTTAATTTTACAATAATTGTGGAAATACAATATTTTTTTGTTTTTCCACTGTCTGCGTAGATATAAAAGCTATCTGATTTGCCGACTCGGGAACACGCAACATACAATTGCCCATGTGGGAAGCAATCCGCATCTAAATCTAAACCACACAATGCTAAAGATTGACCTTGAGCTTTATTTGTTTGTGATTGCAAATGCCAATTGAATTGGGATTGCAATCTTTTAAATTGAAATGGTGTATCGGTCGGGATCATGGGTATTCGAGGAATGAGGACATCTTCACCTTTGAAAGGCCCCGTTAAAATCGTTGCTTCCACTACGTTATTCATCAATTTCTTAACTGCAAGTCACGTGCCGTTGCAGAGTTTTGGCTGATTAATTATCCGCAACAGGATAATTGTCATTTTTTGATCGAAACGTTGCTAGAATCAAATTAATGAGTAATATTTTCCCAGTTCCTCCTGGCGCATCCAAGAAGAAGGTCCCCCCAACTCTGTCATTTATCATTTGCATTTCTGTTCACGCGTTAATTTGGGAATGTTTGATTGGACATATGACTGAAGATCACCAATGTTGTAACTCTGTTCACGTCGTAAATCCACATCAAATGAAGCAATCGCAGCTCGGGTGGGTGCTGGCATTCCCAATTGACTAAGAACTTTATTTGCAATAGCTAAGCACTTGTCTTCAATATTTATCATCAATGCTTCGTTGTAAATGCCTTCTGTAAATTCCATGGTCATATTGGTATTTTCTAGGCGTACTCTATGCAAAATATTCTCAGCCATATGCGATCGATATCTTTCCCATAACTCTGTGGGAGATGAAGGGAAGCAAGCGGTAAATATAATTGTGAATAATGGGCAAATTTGGTTTGGATGTGCAGTGTTGCACGCGTCATTAATACATATATCCCACTGTTGGTCGTTTTCTAATAAATTCAGAGCTTGGTGAAAGGCGCAGCTGAATCACGACACGATCACACAAAAGTACCTCGATTAAAGTGAATATTTAATTCAGATTGTGTAATAATCTGAATCAGATGCAAGTGGATACGTTTCTTTTTTTTGTTAACAAACATTTTTGTAAACAATGTAATTGGGAACAGGTATTGTTTCACATGTGACTGCGGTTGTCGTTAGCTAGTATGGCGAGTATTCCCCTCGCTTCCGGCAGATGGTGCGGTCACTGGTACACAACTGACCGTTAAAAAAACTGTTTTCTCGCAGTCGCGGGTATGTGACTGATGCGAAAAATAGATAAAAACAATCTTTGATGCGGATTATATATCGTGCTAAAATTTGAGCTCGATCGGTGCAGAACATTTTGAGTTTTTGAAGCGTACACAAACGAACTTAACATTTTTATATATAAAGATTTGTGGGCTGCGAAAAAAAGCCCTTAAGTCGTGCGAAAAAACACATCATTTTAAATGCTTACAAAAGCAAAGTAATGCTTGCAAATTACAGAATAATCAAACGGCGTTGATTTCAGATGTTAATAAACTGCTAACGTAAGAAGTTGTGCTGCTTCAGTGTACAACATGATTCTCGAGTATGAATCTACTAATGAATTACGGTCTCCAAAGAAAACAAAACCCCGCAGGTCAATTGAGAAAAAGGTGAGATTTTGATAAAAACGCGATTCGTAAAAAAATTACACGAATTTGAATTATTTAGAAATAGTTTAGCGGTGTATTATGTCCTTTGGAAAAGAATTTGGTAATTGTCTTCGACAACGCTTCTTATCATTAAACGAAAAGAATTCCAGCCGTGTTATAGAAAAACAATGATATCAAAATGTGGCTTAGTTCAAAAGGAATAATTTTTGAAGAGGTTTAAGTTAATGATCAATCATTGCAAAGGGTTTCGCGTATTAAAAGTAATTATAGTCCGTATAAAATTGGTTTGACACACAATGCCATATTGGTAAGTCGTGTTTTTATTCGGCTCCTAACGAATATGTTTGCCGGCCTCCGTGGCGCGAGTGGTAACGTCTCGGACTTTAATCCGGTGGTTCCGAGTTGGAATCCCGGTCAGGCATGGCATTTTCATACGCTATAAATCATTCATATCATCATCTGAAGCAATGCATAACGGTGGTTTCGGAGGTTAGAAAAAACAGAAAAAAAACTATACTTAGTTATGTGGTTTCAGTGTTACTCTTTGTGAATTTTATTCTTTGCTTTTACATAGCAAAGAACGCTAAATGACCAAAAAACGATTGTTTGGTCATATATATGTAAAAAAATAACCTAACAAAGGATTTTTTGGTCATTATGTAGGAATATTATTTTCTGTGTAATTGGTTATTTCGACTTTTTTTGTTTGCATAGTCTTAAGTCTATCTGGGCTATAAGAAAGTTGGGTGTTTTAATTTATTTACCGTAAGTCATCCTTCTTGGTTGCTTTTCTTTTTGTTTTGGTGTTTTTTTTTTGTTTTTTTTAATAAAATACAGATGTTTTAGCTGTTAAATATAATTCAAAGAAATTTGGTCGTTGTGTTTGGCAGCGACCATCTTGCATTGATCTGATTGGTTTTCCTTGTTTACATTTCCAAATTAAAAATAGATAGATAGATTTATTAAAAATAGATGAAAACAATCTTTGATGCAGTATATATATCGTGCTAAAATTTGAGCTCAATCGGTGCAGAACATTTTGAGTTTTTGAAGCCGTACACAAACGAACTTAACATTTTTATATATATACATAATAATTATAATAAGACCAAAATGATTATTAATTTTGGTTTTGATTATTTATACTAGTATCTGTGAGTACATCTATTATATTTGTAAAAAATGAATTCACCATTTCATCTTATTGTATGAAGAAATAATTATTTCAGATACAAATAGGAATAGTATAGTTCTACAGAAGATAAACAATGTACATTTTTGAATTAATAAAAATTTCAAAAAATTTTGAATTGATATTTCACATTCTCTTTCTTTTTAATAACAAAAACTACTCCTTTTCCTGTTCCATTGTTTATATTTATGATTCCCCTTTTCATGAAGCTCATGTTCTCCAACACTGGAATAAAGCCAAAACTGTTAAATGTAGAATATATAGTGCATTACAACATACAGACTTAGAATACATTTTTCCCTTTTCATTCTATCACCATAAGCATTATTATTCATTTCCTTTAACAATGGAAAAACTGTAAAAAATAAATAAAAGTACTTGTTGCTCAAAATCAATTTTAATGACTTCAATAAAAAATACAAAGAACAAAGATAACAATGAATTATTCAATTGATTTAGTAGCTACATTTTAGTAGAATAAGGACTTTCTTCACCATCATGACTGTAAAAACAGGTTATTACTTATGTATTAAATTAGACATTGACCACAATATGACAGTCCTTGACAGAGAGTCTTACTCTTTAAGAATTTGGGAGTTGGCAGTCCCATGGCACTACCCGCTGGAGATTTCTTTTCTACTACATCCTGAGCTGCTGAACACTTTACACTATACACCTTCACTACACCAAGAACACTACACAAATTACAACATATAACATTATGCAACTACACAACAATATACTACACTGTTTCTTCTTACACTTACACTCGGTGGCGTAGCGACACCTTACAATGCGCAACTGTATTCCAAGGAGGAAACTATCATGCCAATGGGTGGATAGTTCTACCTAGTGAGTCTCAAACGATGTCCTCTGGGCACCAGAGTGAACCCAGTTGTATGTAGCCCTAGCTCCATTATGCGCGTGCTCTGTTGGAGTGGTCTGTCACATCACTGGTACTTGTGGTGACCTTATTTGTACATCCCAACCCTGTAGGGGGAAGACACCCACCTTGTGACGTTACCGGTCGCCACACCACCCCCTCCGTTCCAAGCCCTGAGGAGCTTTACCAGAGGTCGTCTTTAGACCCTCTAGCTGATTACATCTCACAGTAACCAGTCATATCTCGGTCGGGAGGCCACCGACGTAAATGCCTGACATTTGCATCAGTAAAATACATATCGAATTTCGTCTTCACGTAAGCTTCAAACGGAGATCTTCACATCCAACTTAACATGATTCCCTCAAACTAACTGACCGAAACCGCGAACTCCGCGCTTAGTAAAGATTTGACAACACCGTTCGTGACTGTGAATGCCTCAGAAAACGAATGTGTTTAAAGTTAAATCAGTGCAACACTCATACCAATCAAAATTATGTTTTATGCAACATAGAAATTCAGACCTACACCCAATTAAGTCGACAAATTTAGGTCACCTAACAAGGGGAACGCAATCTCATTTCGGTCCGCGCAGGAGCCGGGGACAAATCCCGCACCCCGCCCGTTCCCATCATGGCGTCTCGCGTAGCATTACCAAGTCACGATCACGACCGCCATCGGCGGAGGGAAACCACGCCCTCTGTCGTACGGGTTAACACACCCCGGTGACGCGGCCACCTCCACCAGCGGAAGCCCAAAGCGAATCAGAAACAATACCAATATAACCGTGGCACGATGCCAATGCGCCACCTCCAACCAATCCAATGCCTAAGCCGGAACCCTAGCCACCGGGGATCCTACCACGATCGAGTACCTCGATTAAGCTCCCTCTGCAGATCTATACACCGCAAGGGCGCGAAGAAAACCAGCTGGATGATCCTCGCGGATCATCCAGTAAATACGGAGATCCAGAAAGGAATGTATTCTCTCAAGTTCCCTAACAGCTCGTGAACGTTCGACCTCGTATCGGGGACAGACGTAGAGGACGTGGTCCACTGTATCATCAGCCCTACAATCCGGGCATTACTCAAATCCACCAAACGAAACCTAGCCAAACTCGTCCGAAAGGCACCATGACCGGAGAGAAACTGTGTGATATACCGATTGGGGGAGACATCCAACCGCACCTAAATCAGACACTATAGGAAATATACCATGCGTGTAGCGACCTGTGGGGGATTTGTCCCACCTGACCTGTCAAGACGGAAGGCTCCAGTCTTCAATCTTCTGCTTTCATTCTGACGTCAATAGGTTATTTACCTTGGAAATGAAGCGTTCCTTACGCTCATTAGCCAAAAAATCTATTGACTTGACTCCGGCTATAACAAAGACTGCCTCCCGCGAGAATATTCTATTACCGCCTATAACAGCCAGCAAGAGGAGTCGCTGGGCTCGCAGCAAAATGTCTGTGTTACTTTACTTAACTTTAATCGAAGACCTACGACTAAGTTACAGCGAAACCGTTGTTACCGCGCCAATTGATGTGGCAAACGCATGGAAGGTCGTTTAGGTCAGTTTCACTTACATCATCGTATTGTCCTGAGTTTGTGAGTTATAAGTTGCAGGTAGAAAATATCCCGTTTGAGACTGGAGACGCGCAAAATGAATTAAACATAACCTTTTCTTATAATGAGTTAAGGTATGCCGTGAATAACTGTCATGACACTTCCCCCGGAAATGATAATATTAGGCTCAGTATGTTACGGTACGGATAATATTAGGCTCAGTATGTTACGGTACCCATGCACGACATCTTTGTGAATTTATAATAAAATATTCTCTAATCAGGAGCTTCCAGAATTTTGGTTAGAGGCAGTGGAGATTCCCGTACTCAAACCTGGTAAAGATAAATCATTCCCCATAAGTTATCGTCCTATCTCCTTGACCATTACCTGTGCAAGGCGTTGGAACGAATAGCAAACCACCGTTTAGTGTGGTACCTTAAGTGAAAATGCCCTAATCGCCCCAGAACAATGCGGTTTCCGCCTAGGTAAACATCTACTGGTCACGTAGTTACCTCGGAAGCTGTTATTCAAGATGCCTTTTTACTTCGAAAACGCCTGGTTGCTGTATTTTTGATTTGCAAAAGACGTACGACATGACATGGAGAAAAGTAATCCTAAATACACTTCATTAACGGGGTATACAAGGTAATCTCTTTGCATTTATCAGGGGTTTCCTCAGTAGTCGGTCCTTTCGAGTTCAAGTTGGAACGACGGTATCCGAACGTTTCATTCTAGAAAACGGAGTAACTCAGGGAAGTGTCCCAAGTGTTATTTTGTTTGCCGTAGCCATAAATATTATAACAAACTGCGTGCGAAAACCCGTATGTGTTTTTTATTTGTGGATGATTTTTATGATTTACGTAGCATGCAAAACGTTAGCTACTGGTGAGAGGCTACTTCAAAACACAGAAACCCGCTTGGAATCGTGGTGTAAATGATTGGATTTACATTTTCCCTGGAAAAAACGAAGTGCATTTGCTTTTCCCAGTTGAGGGAAAATGTTGACCTCAAGTGTTTTATACGGTGAACTAGTTGAAGCATGCACGCGGGTTAGATTTTTTGATTATGGTTTGACTATTGACGATCCCGTAATGCACTTCTGCAGTCTTCGTCCCACCAAGGAACAGCAGGCCGACTTGGCTTTCCAGATGTTGGATAGGTATACTCACTTGCACTATCGAGTATCGGGTGTAAACTTTATAAGTTGGTGGATTGGGCTACCACTCTGGTATTGGCTAAAAGAATCTTTGTACCCGATCCAGTCTGCTTTCTCAACCACCCATTTGCGTGGCTGACTCTGAGGCAAATCACTATTACCGACAGATAACAACCGGTCTGTGATCTCTTGCAAAAAAGCTTTTGGAAACGCGCCAGGTAAGATGTGGAAGTAGGGATACTGAACGAAACGACTGATCGATGGACGAAAATGTACCTGATGAAGATGACATAAACATGTACAACCCATCGTTAGTGTACGAGCCCCACGAAGTTTGGTGGGTGTGGAAATCGCCAATTATTAAACATGGCAAAGAAATTTATGAAAACAGATAATTCCTATTGATATTGCAATTTGGGGAAAAGGGTATAAGTTGCAGATATTCAGTTTTGATTGCGCCAATATCTTCACTGAGACTGCAGAGATATTTGTAATCAGCGGAATCTATGTGGCTAATACGATTTCCTTCAGGAAAAATAGCTACATCTTCTCTGCCCTCTGTCATCAGTATGATGATCGCATTTTTTGCGGACATAACCGCGAAAAGACACTTCATCATTGGGATGGAGGCAAGTCACCATTAAATTAACACTGTGTCTTCAGGCACAGTATTAATGGATTTTCCTCATGTAATAGGATTTCAATATCCTCACAACAAGAAGGGAGACCGCAAACATTCCACTGAATAATATTTTTTGTCATAAAAATAATTTTTTCCTGTTATATGTAAAATCTTTGTGCAGATTTTTATCAAATACAATCTGGTTTCTTTCTGGATTTTATAACGTTTAAGAAGTGCTTTGCTTCTTCGGACACTTCATCCACAACCAAATCCTCATAGAGACCTTGAGATGGTGGACAGGACTTAGAAGCCTGGGAGGACAGAGATGCCGTGCCTGGTGATAATGTTTTTATAGATCCCTTTACAGGGATCTTGGTTGTTTGCTGCAGGAACTTCATGTGATGTTGTAACGACTGACATTGTTTTTAAATAAACCACCATCAATCGGTATTTCTAGAGTTCTTGCCAGTACTCAATGCTGCAATAGCAGATATAAGGGACTTGTTTTGACAAAGCTTCTAGTATGGTCAGTTCTTTACAAGATGCGCATTTTTTTTTTTTGTAGTTGTTTGAGAGCCTGTTCAAAAATAATATCAGGTTGTACCAGATTTCTCATGCTAAAGGATTTTCTGTAATCTCGATGTGCCACTGAAAAGGACACTTTCTGCTCAGTATAGTTCTTTCATATCGCTTTTTCTTCCGTATAAAGGGGCATTCCTGAGACCTTGCCCAGTGTGGACCTTTACAGTTTATACATTTTCCTTCATCTTGCATCTGCTGCCATCGTGTCCCATACGGCTGCAACATGCATAAACCTGTTCCTTAGCGTAACCAATTTTGGCGTGACCAAAACTGACTGAAACATGTTGTTATATTGCTGTGTAACGGTATATGTTTTAATCTGTATAATGCTTATGGTATAAAAGGTTCAGCAGTCAACAACACTTTCATATTCCTTCCACCGACTAAACTAGAAAAGGGAACAAACAAAGAACATTCCATACACACCCAGAGTAAAAAAAACTACCTTCCACTAGCACGCCAGGGTCGGCAATGCAGTAGCAACAGTGCTTTCTCTTCTTCACAGCCTCACATGCAGCTTCCTATGTATGCATGTACAAAACAACCAAACACCACGCCGCTGGAACTATGAAGCGCACAGTTCCATACAAAGATTCTTGTATCTTTTTTATAAACTGGGGGATGGCTACTGACATTATGGTTAAGGATTATATATTGTACAAGTATAAAAAAAGAATTAAAGAAAAAAGGACTCATTATCAATAAAAAAGGACACGTTATCAATAATATCAAGTGGAAATAGGGGGTGCTGCAGTACCACAGTGTCTATATACAAGCCACCACTGAGTAGACCAGTAGGTAAATTTATCTAACAGCTTAAAAATAGTTTTGTGTATACATTTAACTGAAAAAGTTTAGCATGAACAAATTCAAGTGCTCAATACTTCTTATTTCTGTTGTTTGATGTATTTTTGAGACTTTTATGAGAAATATACAACTGATTTATTTTGTATTATCAAATATTGCTAGAAATCATGCAGATGTTTAATTTCAATTTGAAAAACATCATGCAATTAAGGTATTATTTTAATGTGATATTTCTCATAAATATAGCAATTCAAATCAATAGACTTTTTATTAGTAAAAAAAAAAGTAAAAAACTAAATAAAAAATACCAGAAAAATTGATGAATTTATTCATCATTCTTTACAAAAAAGATTGTACAAATATAATTTGGTTTTATTAATTATGTCAACAAGTAACAATAATAAAATATTTTTATACTTATAAATAACAATAAATTCTAATACCCAAAAAGCTGCTTGGTTGTGATTACAAACTTTATGTAAATGAGATGAGAAAAGTTTTGCTAGACAACGCTAGAGTAAGTTTAAGTAGTTTTTCTTTTTTGAGGATATTAATGACTGGGTTTTTCAGAAGAAACATTATTGTAAAGAAACTTTGTTACTTGCTGCTGTTTTCTATCCTGAATTACCAAACTTACCTAATTTAGTAACATTTTATTTTTGAGTAGTAGTGTAAATTCTTTCATTATATCTACCGAAATAAATTTATTCTTTTACAATAATAAATTATACAATAAATTTAGAGTATAGTAACTCAGTAGTTACTATAAACTCAAGTTACAATATGTTCTATCTTTATATATATATTTCTTGTGTGCATGTGTATGTCACTGAACTCCTAAACGGCTGGACCGATTTTGATGAAATATTTTGTGTGTGTTCAAGGAGATTCGAGAATGGTTTAGATTCACAATTTGATCCGATAGAAAAGGTTTTTTAAATTTATTTATGTGTTGTTGTTGATCTTCGGGGGGTTAAGATTCACAATTGTATCAGTAGGCAGCGCTGCGATCGCGTTTTAGAATTTTTTTTTAATTTTTGGCATACCAGTCAGACCCGGTAGTTGGTGCTGCAATCAGATTCTAGGAATTTTTTTTATTTTGCTGCTTTTTCACATATCAGTTACTTGCTTTGTAGCTTAATGTTGTTATTACATTAAAATTTGTATTTAACGGACTTCTGTGTTTAGAAAGTAGTTTGAATTAAATCCGATAGGTAGTGCTATTCTGACAATTGGAGTTATTTACATTCTGACTTTTATAAAGTGAAAGGTTAAATTTTATGAAGTTCTGTAATGTTCTGTAAGTTTCTTAATGTTCAGTATTAATTGCAGTGATTTTGCAGCCACAATCCTTTTCGTTAAAAAATTATTTTCCACCGAATAATGTGATTAGAGTGTAGTGTGAATTAAATCCGATAGGTAGTGCTGTTGTTTTGCTATTTGGATTTATTTACATTCTGACTTTTATAAAGTGAAAGGTTAAATTTTGTGAAGTTCCTAATGTACAGTTTTTTAAGGTTTTATGAAACTTTCAATTGTGTTCATTTAATCCGTATGCATACTCAAATGTAGCTAGACCGAAGCATTGCCGAGTCTGCTAGAATTGCGCGCTTATTGAGAATATTGTATTATTATTTATTGAAATAACGTTATAAAGTGTAATTAAAAAATATACATTGTGCAAATTTGTAAGGTGCAGTATTGAAGTGAGTATTTTACATGCTTTTTCATTAATTTTTAATGATGTATACACGTGCATTCAATAACAATCAACTTAACCTACAAATTTAAATTGTCAGTTCTCATTTGATTCTATGCAACTTGAAGTATTGAACGGCTCTTTGAAAATAAAAATGTTAGTTTGTAAAATAAATTTTAACATTTATAAAATAAAAATATAAATTACTTTAATAAAATAATAATTACAGTTTAATGTATATTTAAAAAATTGAAGTTATAATTTTTGTAGCCGATTAATTTTACAAAAAAAATTTCTAAAATTGTTTTTAATTTACAATTATCTAAAATTTGGTAAAATAGATGTTAAAATAAAGAATGAGAAAATAAATAAAGAGTGAGAAAAATAATAAAAATTTCTTCTAAAATTTTAACTACATTGCTTTTTTTTACAGTGGTTAATTTTTTTTATTAATTGATTAATTAAGCTATCACATGGTTATGAAACTTCAAAATTATTAAATAAATAGAAATGTAGAAGGTACTTTTTTAGAATGATCGTAAGTGAAAATTAGCAGTAATGTGGATGAAAATTTATTAATTACACTAATTATTAATTTTACGACGTTTCGATTTTTGAATTCAATTTTCATCAGACATATCAATATTTAACGAAAATAGATATTAACCATACTACCCATAATTAATCAATAAACCCATTACAATAATAACTTAACTTAAATAAGTTACTTATATTTATGTGTTGTTCATTTATTACAGAACAATGCCACGTCAGGACAACGACTGTCGGGTCTGCTAGTATATACATATATATTGAATATATACATTTGTTACATGCATAAAGAAATTACTGCACAAGATGACTGTACCTGGTACACATTATTAATAAAAAATTTGAAGTTAAGTTTTCAGTTCATGTAGAACTTATGATACAATCAACAAACTTTCAAACTTTACATTTCAATAAGGTGCTGATTAGAAAACAAAATATTAAATTTATTATTTAAAATTTGTTACACCAATAATTATTTAAAGATAATTTATTTGTAACTTGAGAATTCTGAAATTATGTAATTATTTCTGAGATCTGGAAAGGATATTATTACAATTTCTAAGCGTTTTGATATATTTTTCTATCATCTTTTTTTGAAGACGTTTTTGATAAAGAACATATTGAATGGAGTGTTAATTAAAATACCATCCACAGTCATCAATTTTCTTATCAATCTAGAACAACTGTAACATTACATCAACAAATAAATGTACTTGAGCAATTAATTTCTTTAGAGGAAAGGGTCCTTGAAAATTTCTTTATATTTAGGACCATTTGACAATATTTTCAGTGAAACTACCTCATACGCAATCCAACAATATGGTTTCCATACAACCACTTCAAGATTGCTAAAGTCGGCAATATTTTGGAGGAGTAACCGGATAAGTTGGTTTGTAAAGAGGATAGAAATTTCAAGAGAAAAAGAAGGAAGCAAATACCCCACTTATTAGTTCTGAACACAATGGTAGAACAAGTGCTTTTGATGAAATGAGTAAATGCTAGAAAACCCAAGCTGAAACTAAGATTCATCCAGTAATCTTATAAAGATCGTTCTCATTTTTTATTAAGATTAAAAATGTTAAATCTCAGAAAAGTAATAATCGGGTTTTTAAATGGATATGATTCATTCAGTCATTTTGAGAACTATGGTAGTTAAAAGGAAAGACCTATTCTGTAAATTATGACATGAGACCACTTTTCATCTTTTCTTATTTTGTGAAAAGTTACAATGCAGAGGAAATTATACCTCTTAACTTAACTTTTTCCAGTTTTAGGTTCAGAGCTTGTAAGTCAGACTCTGCATATTTTACACGTATAACTGAATTTGTTGGCTTCGATCAACAGTCAACCACCTTTACTGGTTGTTCATGCACAAATGAGGATTTTCTCATTTTTCATTCTACTTAGGTACAACATATGATGTATGTAGCTGTGCCTATGAAAAAGAAGTAGAATTTATTAAGGCCTCTTACTCTTTCACAAAAAACAAGAATGAGTCTGGTTGTAGAGAATCCTATATAATTCAGCTGTAAAAATAATTAACTAGCAATAAAAAAGCATACAATTTGAAATTAATAAAAACGTTAAAAAAATCTCACATTGTATATCATGCTGTTTTCAATTTGTAAATTTGGAGAAAATACCACTTACCCAGAAAATTATATAGAATATGATGATTTTTAGAAAATGTCATATTTTTCACTTAAAAATATTCATTTTACAAAAATTAATTTTTTTTAATTAAAAAAAAAATATTAAAAGTTTATTTTTGTTTCCATATTCCTAACATCATACTAAATTTGAAGAAACCTCACCTGTCCATAAAATCTATATAAATTACTAAATAAAATCATATAAGTATGATATTTGAATTATTATTTACAGCTTATTATTATTTACAAAATAATGTTAATTATACAATTTAAACAAACTGGTTCCTTTTCACCTCAAAGGCCATAAAATACCTCAAATGTGGCCATAAAAGAAAAACTACTCTAACACAGGATTGGTTATTAGTGAGAAAAGATATATCTGCTGTGGACTTAAATTAAGAATTAGCAGCCATTCTAACAGATTTACACATAACACCTGTTAGGCACAGACTTCTGTAGCTGGATGGAAATTTCATCAGCCAGTTAAAATGCAGCTTTTATTTAACACCAGCAATATGCAAAAAAAGGCTCTTGTGGGCCAAAAAGTTCATGCTAATTGGGCTAAAGAAGACTGGAAAAATGTTATGTTTTCCAACACACATTTTTATGTTTAGGGTCAAAGGGTACATAAACATCCCCCAAAAAAATGTTTTGGGATTGTTTCATACTTGAAGGCCCTTGTTCATTATCTTTGGGAGATGGTATGTTGAAAAGTGATTGCTATATCAAGATTCTAAATTGACAACTTCAAAACAAATTTTCTACAAGGCAATGTAGTGTTAAAACAAGATTTGGTGCCATGCCATACTGCCAAAAGTTCTTTCTATATTAAAGAATGAAACATTTAAGTACTCCAATGGCCAGGGAACTCCCCAGACTTAAACCCAATTGAAAATCTCTAGGCTATAGGGAAAAAACAACTCTCAAAAATGAATTGTACCACAAAAATTGACCTCATTAAAACAATATGGGTATGGTTTCATGATGAAGAAATCAAAAAAAATGTGTAGTAAACTTGTTGAATTGAAGCCAAATTGTGTTCATGAAGTGATTAAGAATAAAGAAGGACATATTAATTATTAGATATTCACAAATTGTAAAGATATGATTTTTTTTTCTAAATAAAATTATTTTTTATCAAATAATTCCTGTGTTTGGATTAATTTTCACGCTAATACATTTATTTATAAATTACTCACTCATTTACCTATTTACTTAAATTGTAATTGCTATTCTTAATCTTTTTATAAAGAAACATATTCATTTTTACTCATGATAGTAAAATAAAATAATTTTAAATGTCCAAACCTTTTATATTTCACATCAATATTCAAATTATCTTACTATTAAAATAACTAAAATGCTGCAACTTAAAACAAAGTACCTATACTAATTTTAAACCACAATTGTGTATTAAATTATTGAGATTATCGAAATAAATAAAGCTTAACTCTTAATAAATTCTGAAAATATAAACTACTACTACTTCAAAGAATCAAATAAAATTGTAATAGTAAGTAATAATCCTAAAAGTACAGTAACAGAGTCAGTTATTTTGGCAAAGATATTTCTCTTGCCACCTTCATGGATAGGTTGCCAGCTAACATAGATGTTGACAATTTATTCACAAGGTTTTTTTTATGCTCCTATAAATATAAGTTTATCACAAACAGTTAGGAATTATAAATATATTTCAATATAAAAATAAATATCACAGTTAATTAATCATGCTACATTAATCTTATACTACTTTTCTGTAATCCCTTTAATTTATAAAAATAAATATATTTTAGTCAATAAAAACATTGCTGTAGCATTAACTTGTTTATGATAAACGTATGTTCTGATTTGGTATTGACCTTTATGATTAACTACATTCATGTTTATATTAAAAAAACTAGTTTAAAATAGCTGTATTGGAAAAAGAGTACAGTAGAATGTATTAAATACTCGTATAGTTGAAATATTTAAACAGAAATGTCCATTCATGACTATAGTTCACAGAAATAAAATCAAACTATCCACAACTTAACAATGATAAAAATAAGATGAAAATTACAAATCCAATTTTCACAGAAAATCCATCACCACAGTCGCAAAATTCAATACAAGTTACCTCCTCTTTTGATCTTTATTGCACCACTTCATCTGAGTACAATTTTAGAAACAAAATAAATACAATAAATTACCATCCTACATTTAAAGACAAACTCATACACCCAAAAACATTCAGTGAAATACTATCCCTCCACTTATATTACTCCTCTTTCATTACTACTATTTTTAAACTAGAATCCATATTACTACCAACAATATACATAACAGAGAAAAGATTAGTAAAAATAAACTTAAAAATTTTATTCTTACTTCACTCAATTTCCAGGATTTTCTCCTTTGATGCACCAGGTATGCAGAACCATCAGGTTGCAAGAAATGTTACCTGTGACCCTAATTATTATGTCCAGTTATTTTCCCAATATCTCAATTCACATATCTCATAAAATTGTAAGATGCATTTTTCTTTACCTAAAGCTTTTTATTTCTGTATTTACCTCCATGATCAATTTATCGTTCAGTTAGGAAGATAAAAGTTGACATCAGATCACATTTAACAATTCTTCTAAACTTTATCTTCTTCCTCAGTATCTAAACTTTTCAGCATTTTCTTTGATATACAGAACTGATCAATACAATTCAACTCTCATAATCTTCATTCTTTTAAAATACTGTTTTGGCTGTTCAAAACCAAGCTTCCCTGAGTAAAAATTATGAAAAAAATATGACCTACTTTTTTGCAGGAAAATGATTTAAAGTACTTACTTTTTATGTAAGTCTATCTGGTCAATTTTTCCCCAAAATGAGGTTGGTGTAGTAATGGGTCAAAAATAAGTTTTTTGCAAGTTGAAGAATATCGGTTTAAAAAAAATTAACAAACTTTTTAAAATTTATTAAATTACCTTTCACCCTGCTTTTTATCTCTCTGTGATAAAACCTGACAAACAATTTTTCAGCTTTGGTAATTATCACACTTTCATAATGGCTTACTTTTACAACTTGTTAGAAAACAATAAATTTGTAAAGGAATACCTTTTATATAGTGTATTCTTTCCCTTTAAATTTATCAAAATAATTTTCAGATTTCCCTAAATTTTTATACTTTTTAGAATGAGCTATTATTATGCAAGTTTTCAGTGATATAAACTTGGTCAAAAAGATTTTTTCCTACGTAAAAAATTGTTAATTATATTGAAGTAAAGGAAAGGTACATTAAACAACTTTTTTTTTGACTGAAATAGCACAATAATAAAAAAAAGAATACCAAAGAGTTTACTGTAACAAAGTGCATGAAAAAATATCAACAATTTAACAAAAACCAGAAAAGATAAATAATTTTTAATAACAAATTTCTTTGCAAATGAATGTTAGTTTAATTATAATTCTGATATTTTATTAAAAAATTAAAATACAAACATTTTATTCATTCTATTAACACAATTGCTGATGCTTTACTATGTTTCTTTGTGTCGCCTTAAGAATCAGTGAGTACGTTAATCGTAATGTCAACTTCATCTTCACATTGTCAGTTATAGGTTCCTTTTTTATTTAGTCTAAATTCCACCAAGTCTGAAATACTATACTTTATTTCATGACAATTTTACAAATAATACTGCATTTTAAGCTGGGTTTATAAAAATTACACTTTGAATACAGTCACCAATGCAATTATATTTTAGGTTGACTGTCGGGCTGCTTGCAAGAGTACAGATTGTAAAATTCAACAGATATGCCA
The DNA here is from genome assembly GCF_047948215.1 of Lycorma delicatula. Classification (NCBI taxonomy): domain Eukaryota; kingdom Metazoa; phylum Arthropoda; class Insecta; order Hemiptera; family Fulgoridae; genus Lycorma; species Lycorma delicatula. The sequence goes on from NC_134455.1 coordinate 249,158,900, forward strand.
ACTTCATACATCAACAGTTTTATAATTCCCAAGGCATTTTTGAAATTGAAAATAAATTCAATAAGAGAGTTTTACTGCTGATGTCAGTATAATAATTCCTGCTGAATAGGACTAATAATTTTATTTTGTTTTTTAAAGATTTTTCTTTCCCAGTCATGAAGTTATTTTGTACAGTTGTACAGTGAACTACATACGGGAAAGTATACAAACTGGATCAAATTTTACAGATCTTGACAATTTAGAATCCCCTCTAACTAAAAATACACAATTTAGCACTGAAGGATTTCAGAAGCGTGGTATTATATTGGCTTGTGTTTTTTATTAATATTTCTAGGCTGGATAAACTGATTTGCATGAAATGTGGCAAAGTTTTTTCTGTAAAAGGGATATTGATACCACTTAATTTTGACCACAATTGATCTGAGAACAGGAAGACCTTGTGAGTCCCATATGTACAATATTTAATATACTTCAAATAATTTAAATCCTCTTTAGGTAGCTGTAATACTTTCTGATTGCATTTGACCTTATTCAAACCCCCATAAAGGGATAGAGGCAAAAAACTTTTTTTTGTCACTTCTGTACTCAGTCAGATTCTTGTATTAATTAGATGATTCCATTACTTTAGTATGTCATAGTGTTGTAAAATAAATTAAATTTGAGATCACAGTGAATATGTCAATCACTTACGTCTGATGGTTTGTAAGAAATTAATTGAAAGAGTCGGACTTTGAATAACTGCTGCCCTAACTCTTTCAACACTCTGGAGTACTGTATGGCACTGAACTCAAACTATATCATTAGGTAATCTATCAATTAACACCCCCTGCAATCTTCAGGGAGTGTTCCTGCTGTTAGTTGAAAATTGTCACATTCCATTGCCATACCCATTAATAAACATTTCAGTAGGTTTTTCTTTCTAACACATTCCAACCATTTCAAACATTACTGAATTTCCTTTATGAAAGGTGGTGATTGTATAATAATGTTGTGTTGCATTTTCACATACTGCCTATAAATCAAATAAATATATAAATTCATTTAGACTAAATATTTTTTTATCTGAAGTTAACGTAACAAATTTTACATTCAAATCTAAAAATGGTGGATGTATGTACACATTTAATGAAATATTACTATTTTTAAAAATACTGTTGTCTTTTGAAAATAATGTCTAATAAAAATGCTGCTGTCAACAAAAACTGGAAACATGAGTTAAGTTGAATGAATGTTCAATAAAAATGATTACTACAAAACATAATTTTGTTATATATGCACCACTGTTATTGGGAAATGATATATTTATTATGTTTTTAAATTTTATTATTATTATTATTTTTTGTTTGTACATTTTCTATTGTAAAACTACCACGCACAGGTTACTTGTTAACATGGTGGATTACATATAATAATATTTACATTTACAAACACAAATTTGGTTGAATGAATAAATAACAAAGTTAATAAAAAAAAAAGTTTATAAAGAAATTATTAACATAATATCATATTTTTTTTTACCATGATCAATTTGTGAGTCAGTATTAAAAAGAAAATCGAATTTGAAGAATAATATCATTAAAACTTTTGTTTTGTGTACATAACGGTTTTTTAAATTAATTGTGAAAAAAAATCGGTCTTAGGATTAAAAAAAATTCAAAACTTAAAAACTTCATAACTCAACTATCTATCACACTGAGTAAAAATTCAAAAATTTCAGAAAACATTGAAGTGTTTTAAAAGTCTTACAGCTTTTTTCCTGAAATCAACAGCTGTTGAAACTTTTACAAGAAGAAATTTTTCTCCCTTCTACTAACAGAATCTTAACAAGAGAGTAAAACTTTGCAAGATAAATAAAAAAGTAAATGGATCTTATTTTCTTATCAATGTCTACTTTTACTTTAGCCTTTAATATTAAAGAAATTGTTGCATAACTACACACTCTTGCAACCCAACCAACCAAAAGTCATGATATGCCCTGAATTGCAGGTCCTAACTGCTTTTAGAGGGTTAAGGAACTATTGTATTTGGCAAATATAGACTGTCGATAGTAGAAAAACATAGCAATTCCACAATATCATTTATATTTTATATTTAATTAAAATTCTTGTTTTTATACTAACATATTTTATAAATATGAATAAATATTACAAAAAAAACTTTCTTTTACTAAAATAACTAACTTAAATGCACTTAACTGCTTAATTCTTGTCAATGTTTATTTTTTCATTCAAATTAACTCAGATAATCACGTGAATTCTGCATGCTGCAATGGACCCACTCTAATCCCTAGAATGATTATTACATTAATCCCTAGTAATGTACCATTATTCTTAATGTCTCAGTACAAACTATTTCTGATATAAAGTTTAAAAAATTTCTTTAAACTGATATATTCATCAGAACAGTTAAAAAATTATCAATATAGTTGAAATCAATTTCAGTTTAAACCACCCTTTAACAATTACATAACTAAACAATGAAATAGGCAGCACTTTAATCTACTTATGAGCTCAAATATAAAGGCAAATACTAACACAAAAATATTCATATTTACAAATAACAATTTTATTTTAATAGTGTTATAAAAGTGAAGATCTTTAAACAATGATAATGAATGATTATTTCAATAAAGTGACCTTCACTTTAATATATTTTCTTGTAACAGAATATCTATTTGCAAATAAATTTAAAACAATTGTACTTTTAGAAATTTACTTCGAAGGATACATCACAAAATTTAAGTCTATTCTCTTCAAATTAACCTACAAATATCACTAGTTAACAACATTGCAATAATATTTGAACATTCTTCTTATATTGTGTGTCAGCTGCAGTTTTTACCTGAAAAGAAAAAAATTGGATCAAATCAAGTAAACGATAAATTTGATTAAATATTAAGCAGAATGTTTATGACAAAAACTGCAGTCAAGATTTATAATGTTTCTCATTTAAAAACATGCAAATAACTGTTGAGTAGTGCAAGACTTGAATGAGTACATTAACTTAATTAAAAAGCAGTAACAAAATAATTTGTTGTTTTTAGCTAACATACTATAACATGAAATTAAATAACATGAAAGTTATAAGATTAGGTTTGCAAAATTAATAAAAGAATTAGGATTTATTTTAAGAACACAGTCTTTGTTCTCAAAGGCTATAATTATAAAACATGAGGTTATGATTATATTAAATGCTGTTTGTAAAAGTGTTTGTCCCAGCTTGGAATACGTTACACTTGATTAGATGCTTATTTCCAAAGATGAATTCATGAAAATGTACAAAACAAATGTTTATTTTGTAAATGCAAAGTCTGGGTGTTCTTGCCCATATATTTTGTAACTTATGAATTGAAGCAATTGTCTGGAGTCCTGTCCTTGAAGATTTATTGATCCTGCTAATAACTTCTAATAAATGAACAGATCATTTAAATCCATTGTTGAACCTGCTAATTTACTCTTATATATGAAGAGGTCATTCGTGTTTCTATATATAAGACTTTTTATCTCCTTCTATTGCCCCAGTTGAGAATCACACACCTTCTCAATGTTTACTCTTGGGATATTTATTTTTTTGGCCATTCAATGAATTATCTTAAATCTAAGTTTTTACCTTCTGGACAGTTAGTGATGTGGCTTTGGAGCATGGACTTAAGGTTTTAAACATATGACTTATTTTACTTTTAAATATTAATTTATTAAATTAATTACTTTACATTAATATATAGGTAACATCATATTTCTTCAACTGGCACAGCTCAACTAGAATTAAACATTTAATATATTTAAAGCAATTCTTATTGATTGCTTTAAATATTTTTTAGGTTTAAGACTTCAATAAGTTGTTAACTTTGCTAAAGAGAGTGCAATATGAATGTTTAAGTGTGTTGCCTAAACATCTTTCATTAAGTTTCTTTGAGTGAGAATTGCTGTAAAATATAAATGGTTGAACATATGTCATAGATTTCATGTTTACTTTATGAAACCCATTTGGAGCCAATTCTTTTTGACAACTTAAAAATAACATCAGTTTGATAGATGATTTCATCTAAACTACATGCTCTTGATGCTTGACCTCTTCAAGTAATAATATTGCCTAACTGAATCCTACAATAATATAAAGTTTAAAAAGAATGGGGTATATTATAAATATGCAAAAAAAAATAATCTAAATTTACAATACAATTAGACCCAAAAAAAAAAAAATTTAAGATAGATCCAAAGAACAGTATGAACAACTTATTCTACCAACAAAGGAATGCAATATAAGGAATTTTTTTAAATACATCATTCGTCATAGATTATAACTGAGGTAATATGTTACTAGCACTTTCTATGGATATAAAACTCCTAATCATAATCAGCAGAATGCAGGTAATACATTTATATTTTTATTATCTACAGGTGTTTCATATTCTCATTTTAAAAACGCTTAACATGATTTGAAAGATATGCTTCACTAATAACAAACTAAATCCTAGTGTCAAGAATATATTTTTAAAAACTTATATAAAACAACCTAAAATGAATGAACCAACAAAAAAAAGATTAACAAAAAACAAATTTAATTTAAATGACTAATCAGTGTAAAACATATAAAACAAACTTAAAGGGCTGATTTGTTTTAAACTGTTTAGAAATCAGAGATATTAAATCTTGTTAGAAGTATATCCCAGGCTTTTGTTTAGTAAATCTTATTAATAATATCCAATTAGATACATGCAATATTGTAGATTTTATTTTCATTGTGTTCTAGTACATGCAATGTATTATTTTATAATTATTTCTAATAAACTGGATAAAGAAAACCTTGGTGAAAATGTTTGTTATAGATAAGTTATTAGTTCACAAATATAGTTTTTCTCACAAAGTATAAGATTCTTTATTTTTCTCTGAATAATTTTATGTAAAATATGTGAGGTATTTAAAAATTTTGTTATCATTTTTATATAGTTTTTGAATTAGAACTATGTAATTAACATTCTAGCCAGTTAAATTAAAAATAGAATTAATTATAAATTATCAAGTATATCAAAATACTTTCTGAATAACACAATTAAACTAAGAATAATGCTTGTAAATATATACATAAAATCCAACATAATTGTCAGTATATTTACACAATAGTGTTTTTTAATTCTGTAATTATTTATAAAATTGCCACATGTTCCTTCATTATTTAGAACACAATACTCAACAGCAGCTTAATCATCCAAATTCCCTGAAAAATAAGAGAAGCCATTTTAGGAACAGCTGAAATGATACTTTAATTGAAGTAATAAAACCTTATGATATAGAATATCAAAATCTTTAAAAAATAATTTGTTTATATTATGTTACAACTGTCTGGCACACAAACATTCACGGAAAGTGTGTATAAATATTTTTAAGTTTTTTTTTACATGATTTATAATGAATTTTTTCATGAAATTGTAGAGTACCAGATATGCAAATTAAGATAACCACATGTCAAATTTATTTCTTGAAAATTACATTTCGCAGGCAAGCACCATTTCTGAGGAGGTATTCCTAGAACTTCTTAATGACACTTAGTGTGACATAACATTTAGACAAGAATTTTTGTGATTTCTTCTCAGCTCTTGGCTTTCAATTCTCCTTTTGTAATAGAATGACTGCAACACACCTTACTTTTAAGGCGACTACAAAAGAAATTACATGTGACAGCTCAAAGAAACAGTTCCCACATGATTAGTGTACTGCAGGCTATATAATGATACATGATTGTATATCCATACTTTTGTTTTTTGCACTTATCTGCCTTGTTGAAACTAGCCATTTTCAATTGTCTGTTGAAATGTCTGTAGTTTTTGGGCAACAAATGTTTCCAACATGGTGTTGTACTGAGTTGTGAAGTAGTCACAAGATCATTCTCATTCTTAAAAAAATTGTGGACCTATGCCATACAATGACACAGGTCACCACACTGTATAATCTTGTTACTGTATAATAAATGAAGATGTAGTTAAACAGAAATTTGCTGGGCCCAATAATGAAAGTTTTGTTTTATTGACAATCCATTTAGATGTAAATGGGGTTCAACTGACAGCCAAAGGTTATTAATGAACTCATTGTCCTCAATTATGTTTGGAAGCATTTATTCTCAGAATAGTCATTGAATTAAGTGATCGTTATGTTTGAGTTCCAGGATAATCTATAATTTGCATGGATGATAATGAACATCTTGGAACAATATTCTTTTTCAACTCAAGCAATGCAACTGTGGACACACTGCACAATGTCAAATTAAACAGTATGGATTTCTTATGACAGCAACTTTAACAATTTCAATATTTTCTGGTGTACAAACCTTTTCATTTAAGAATATTCAAAGAGATTCAAATGATGAATATATATATATATATATATAGTATTAGTATATATATACTTTTTTCTAAATAAATAACAGTTTTTATGATACCTGACAAGAAGGCAAGGAAGAGGAGTTAAGTGGTTTTAACAAATTTGTAGGTGACCAAATGTTTATTAGATGAAGCCAAACTAAATCTCTAGATACAGTTGTTACAGTTCTGAATAACTCAATACATGCACTCTGAAACAATAAGTAAACACAAAAGACTTCATAAAACAAAAACAATACATAATAAACACCAAGCATATATCTAAATGAATGAAATAGTCTAAATGACTTCTCACTAAAAAAAAACAACAAAACTAGATGGCAGAGAATATTAAGAATTGAACCTCTATGAGATCAATCTCTTCACTGATAATAGCGCTACAAATGTCCAATTTTATAAATGCATTTAAAAAAATATTTTGAATTAAATTGTCTCACAACAGACTCTAAGCCTAATTACAGTTTCAAAGTTGGAATTGTCCAGTACTGAGTAGGCTATTCCCTTGTCAAATTGAACTTCAATAACCTTCCTAGAAAGGTTATCACCTTATAGATAAAAATCAGTAGTAGTCCTTCTGAGTATATTGATCATCTCCTTTCTCTTCCCTCCTTCATTACTCAAACATTTTTGATTTCTTGGACATTTACCAAGAATTAGATCAGCCTACCATCCTTCTTTTAAGTATGGTACAATGCTGGCACCTTTAAGTAGCTGGCATGACAACAGATTCCTCATGTGTGTTCAGTGGAGAGGTAGCTCCATTTCTAGGACTGTCCAGGGATTGAGTTTCCTAAGCTGCATAAAAAATAAAAATAGTAGCTGATGTAAATTGGAAAACAATTGAGATATTGTGTTTTTTTTATAAAGTAGTTTAGGAGCTATCTGGTAAAATTAAGCCCCATACTTCTACAAATCTAATACAACAAAAAGGGGTTGTGTTCAGTTCTAGTTAATAGTGATAATCTTAAACAAGACTTGAATCAGTTCTTTTCAGCATCACAGAATAATTAATGATGCTAATCATACATCCAACCAATACATAAGTGATAAGTTTAATTTTCTTGTAATCCAAGTTATTAAACAATGTTTTATCTATAAAATTTAACAAGTAATCATGAACTGTACAGAAGTACTTGCATAAAATTAATATAACTGATAATACTGGTTTCAAAATATTTAATATATGTGGGTTATTTTATATTTTTAGTTATTTTCAATAAATAAATATTGTTTCATTCTGCAAGATCCAAAAACGTTATGAATACAGTTTTGCAAACATTGAGGAAATTGGGCCCTACCTTGAGCAGACCTTAAATTTACAAAGCTTGGCTGCATGATTAGGTTTATTCATATGCAAACGGTGACCATTGTTTCTAATGATTAATAGTCCTCAATGACATAGCAATAATGTAAAAGCATTCATAGACTGATTTAATGCCTAAATTTAAGGGGATAGAAGCAGCTCTTATTTCGCCGGGATAAGATCTCCTATGCCTCCTTTGACTCATATCTCAATTTAACTTGTAAAAGGAGGCCTTCACAATTGAGACCTGTGACTCTCATGCTTCCAGCAAGTAGTCCCAGCTTTGGACAGGTCTCTATGTTCAGTTGGCAGTCATTAAAGCCTTTGCCACATATGGTGAGTCAGTAAAAGATGGGTGTTGTGCCTAGGTAGGACTGACTATGGTTGAAAAGCTGTGGTGGATTATTAGGATCAGCTTTTTTCCTAAAAAAATATGTTGTACTCAGCAAGGTCCATAGATTGAGGTAAAAGGTTTATTTACAAATTCCTTGTCAGGCCAGCTAAGTACATGATTGACCTTAATTTAAGAGTGGAAAGTCAACAAGTGAACAACACTTAACCTTCTTCAGAAACTCACAGCTATATGAGAATAACCTGTTATCTAACTTGATGACAATTGATAATGCAATATAAAAAATTCAGAACTGCTGGAACATGTCAGTGATAATCAACAATATGCTGGTGACTTGGACTGTAACAATCAGGATTTTGTTTGCTAATTCAGTGCTTACATAGCATATAACCTGAAGGATAGGTATGGGCTGGTTGCTTATCACTCACATGCTACACTGTCACTTTGCTAGGAAATTCATTAATAGATGAGTCTAATGAATTTATCAATAACCATTTTGTATAGATACATTTATGAGGATGCAGGTAAATGAGGATAAGCAAATGGGGTTTATTTTGTATTCTAAGCTCATACTGAAGCAATCTGAAATACACCTTATGCCTTAACTATGAATATTAAAATAAATTTTGAAGATGGCTATTATTTTAAGGAGGTGACTCATGTCTCAATTCTGGTTGTCTATAATAATCATTTTGTTATGTAACCTAACAGATAATATTTCAAAACTGTCTTATCATTATTATGAAGATCATTCAATAATAATTAAAGAAATAAATGACAACTGGAAAAACTATTTAGAATAATTGAAACTGTCTGTCATTCAAGTTGGCATTTGTAGATAGAAAATATTAGCTTTTTGAAAAGAATTTCTATTTACCTCTTTTGTTCATTTGAAAATGGGCTGCTCTGCTTAAAATATGTAGGTGGAGGAAATTATACTGTGCTAAGATATTGTTCTCTGAAGATGTGAAACCTTCTGAGATTAAGTAGCAGATGTTAAAACAGTATGACCAAAAATTATATTAACCTCGCATATTTTTATAAGTGGATTGAACAATTTAAATTGAGTAAAAAAGTGTCCCCATTTTTTGTTTTAGTGGAAGACTATTCAAGGTTTCAACTGATGCTTTGAAAAATAATATTATCTTATTTGCAAGGGTAGTGTGGTGTGTTGATTGTTGAAATTAATATAAAGTGGACTGTAGAACAAAAACACTTGAATTAAACATACTATGATACTAATAACTTTACTAATAAAAGAATATTGATACATTAGTTGGCGACTCGGCCGTATAGTATGGTTGCAAGTAGCACACTAACTTATTACTATATGATACAAGAATAGTTCACTCTTCTGCCGCAAGGAAGCGACGCAACAGGTAGAAGCATACAAATTTAGGAAATTTCTGAAATCTTTAGTGCGAGTATTGGTACTGTCCATTCAATTATTCATGATAAGCTCCATTACTACAAAATTTATTCAAAGTGGGCTCTCAAGACAGTTGAATCACAAATCACAGACACTTGAATTTACGTTTGTACAAACTTAAATAACAGTTTTTAGATTGCATAGTAACTTGTGATGAAACTTGGAGTCATCATTTTGAGCCAGAATCCAAACATAAGAGTATGGATTCACTTGCCAGTAAAAAATTCAACAACCTATATGTTAGCCAGTAAAGTGATGCTAATGTTTTGGGATATTAAAGGCCCACTTTATTAAGATTATGTGAAAGAACAATATATAATCAATTAGTACTATTATGACATGTTATAAAATAAAGAGAGATCTGCAATACGGAGGAAACATCCTGGTTTTCACTGCAAAGGTGTATCTTCAGCATGATAATGCACATCACCACTCTGTTCAAAAGGTACAACAAGCTATTCAAGCTATTTTTGAGTGGGTCGAGAGATAACGCCACATCCAGTTTACAAGTTCCGATCCTGCACCACCAGATTGGGATCCAGCAGGTGGCACAATTGCTGATGGCAACAATGAACAGATCAAGAATGTGGTACAAAAATGGCTAGTCACCAAGTGAACAATTCTTTACTACTGGAATAAGAAAACTTGCAGAAAGATGGGACAAGTGCCTAAATGAGCCAGGTATAATCTTAAAAAGTAGCATTGTTTCATTGTCATTGAATAAATAATAATTTTTTTTACAGTCATTTGTCTCTTTAATTATTGAACAACCCTCATATTATTCACTCTTAAAGTTGTATCAAGAAAAGCATTATGAACCATTGTGTACCTGACGATTGACAAAACCAACAGGTTTTACATACCCTTTAACTGGGAAATGACATAGAATACAAACAAAGATAAAAAAAGTACTTCAATTTAAGGCCTATAATATTCTGGATAGTTTTTACTGATGTAGACGTAATTTACAATATAGATTTTAAATTTAATACAGATTTTTTATTTACTAATGAACCCTCCTTTGTCATGACTCAAGAACTACCACTATTTGCATCAACAATGCTTAATTCATTAAAAATTGATTTTCACACTTTTCTTTAAATATTACCCGTCTTATAAACTCACTTCCTTAACAATGAAAAAAAAAGGCTATTGTGAAATCCCCAATCAACAAGCAATCCTAACAATTCACACATTTAAATTAAATGATACGGTTACACTTTAGTACAATCCTTTTCACAGCATGAATTGCATAATCCTCTGACTAGTTTCTTCTGATCATTCGATATCAAGCACTGCATTATAATAGAATAAAAAATGGATAATAAAAAATCAGTAAATTTTATTTACCTGAAGTGGCTGAGGCTGTAATGAATTAAGATATGGTGTTGCTGCATCCATTATTTCATTTATATTATATTCTGTAAGTTCTATGTCAACAGCAAGCTGACCAAGACCTTCCAACAAACACTTCTGCAATTTATATTGCTGAGTTAATCGATAAGCTGATTTAGTATCTTTAAGTATACTTTCAGCAGCTTTATTCTTCAGAACATTACAAACAGGGGGCAGCACTTCCCTTATTAAAAAAAAAATAAAGAAAACAAACACAGTTACATCACTCAAAACTACATACATTATTTCAGAATATATAAAAAAGTAAAAAGTCAAGAAAAAGCTTATAACTTTCACAATTTACCTACCTATATTTTTCAATACAGGTAGTAAAAACAGCAACTAAAAATTAAAAAAAAAAAAACCCTAAAAGTTCAATATCACCTTAAGCATAAATAGAGAATAAGTTAGATACAACTTTTCACGAGAAAAGCATTTGCTATCAGATTATTTTGAAATCAAGTACTGCAAATATTTAATAAAAAAAAGGAAGTTGAATTGTATTCACACAAAGAAAACTATCATGATGAAATTTCTATTACAAATCATTTGGATTGATCTACAGACTAACATAAATCTCAGAGAAATCAATCAATCTCTGGTAATTACTAATTTTAATAAAAAATAAAATAAGATGTAACAAATTAAATAAGTATATGAATTCAAAACATATAAATAATATAAAATTGCTTTCAATTACAAAAATCTTGTTTATTAAATTACATTATTAAAGCTTGTTTATTAACTTTAGGATAAAAATTTTAAGAACTTTATTAATCCATAAAAATAATTTTAAAATGAAAAATTCATAAAAATAATTTAAAAATGAAAAACTCATAAAAACAGTAAAAATTTAATAATTTATCACGTCTGGGACTCAATATATATAAGAACCAAAACTAATAAATGATCAATAATGTACAACTAATTCTATTTCATTACAATTGTTTTGTTAAGTAGCATGAATGTTTGGCATTAAACTGTTATCGTAATACATACTGATACTGAGAGAATTATACGTTTGCACCTTTACATATTGTAGTGCTAATGAAACACAATTCTATAGTCCGGAGGTAAAGAGCACCATCTCCATCTTTACAATTTTTGCAGTATAGCAGTTTGAAGTTTAGAAATTTGCTTTTTCTAATTTCTTTTGCTCATCACCATCCTTCCATCATGATGGATAGATAGTCTACCTTGGCGAAAGCCTCATTGTTCAAGGGAAATTAGGGCATTTCTATCAATGTACCGCATGAGAAGCCAGTTTACCATTCATTGTACTACCTTGCAAAGGACACTGTTCAAGAATACAGGTCAATAACTTGAAGGGCACAATTTATCATTATCAGGTTTCAGTAAGGGAATTACCAATGTTTCTGACCAAGTATCTGGAAAAATCTGATCAGAGAATATTTTATTATAAATAGACAAAAGATGTCGTAATGCAGTTTCAGAAGGTGATATAACATACTGAGCCTGATATTATCATTTCCAGGGAAAGTGTCACAGGAATTACTCAAAGCATATATTAGCTCATTAAATGAAATGGAAATGTTTGATTCATTTTGTGAATCTCTGATAATTGTGTTTCAGTCCAATTGGGCCATGGAGATTGTCCTGATCCACACAACTGATGATGGAGTTGTTTGAGAAATGGTATAACATAATTAAGCAAAGATTTGCATTTAGCATACCAAAACACTCGACAAAAAACAGCCCTTGCACTGTGGAAGGCGCAGAGCAATTCATAAGTAGGCCTTTGATTGAAATTATGTAAAGACTGCAACAATCCCTTAGTGTAAACCTGCAGTCCTCATCCCACCAAGGAACAGCAGGCAGCCCATATGTTAAAAGAATAAATTTATTTACACAATCGAGTATCAGGTGTGTAAACTTGCCAAGCTGGTGGATCACGCTACCACTCTTGTCATATTGGGCAAATGAATCCTTGTATCCCATCCAATCTGCTTCCAAACCATCCATCTGCATGGCTGACTCTGAGGCAAATCACTATCATTGACTGAGCTAACTACCAGTCTGTCATTTTAAAAGGCGCCAATATCTTCTATGAGAATGCAAGGATGTTTTTCACTAGTGAAATGTGCACAGCTAATATGATTTCCTTCATGAAAACAGTCACACCTTCTGCCCTCAGTTCGATGGTCACATCTTTCACAGATGTAACCGCAAAAGGACACATCTTCCTAGGGGCAAAGATAAGTCTCCTGCAGACAAAGTATTAAATAGTTTTCTTCCTTTAGTAGGATTTCAATATCATCACAGTGAGAACAGACACTGCAAACATTCCATTGAATAATATTTGTACCTGTAAAAATATTCTTTTTCTGTTATATACAAATTCTGTGTGTAGATTATTTTTCAAATGTTATCTGGTTGTTCTTTTTGATTTTGATTACTTTTAAGAAGTGCTCTGCTTCTTTGGCCTCCATATGCTTGAAGAGACCTTGAGATTGTGGTGGGGAAACCTGCGAGGCTGGAAATACCTTACCTGATTTTTTTTAATAGATCCCTTCATATGATAGTTTGCTGCATTGTTGGTGCAGTGGGAATTTTATATGGGGGTGTATTAACTGAAGTAGTTTTCAGTAAATTACTGTCAGTAGTTCCAGGAAAAATAGCTTTCTTCTTGTCTGAACTCTTAGTGAGCTTGGAAATAGTGGCTAAGAGTGAAACAACCTAATCAGAACACATCTGAACAAGCTGTTTTAACTCACTGCAGGATCTGTAATGTTGATCCAAGTTTGCAAGGCCTTGCCTTGATGTAGTGGCAGCAAAAGTGACGTCTGGTTTAACCAGGTTCCAGGAGTTCAGTCTTTTTATATTCTCTTCGTACAGCCAGAAAGGATAGCTTCTGCATGGTAAATTTTGAGAATTAACTTCTCTTCTTTAAATGTTGGGCAATCTCAAGAGCGAGCTGAATGTGATCCACCACACTTAGCAAATTTTTCTTTCTCCTGACAGTCAGTATCGCTGTGACCCTCTTTACTAAATGAAGCGCATACTGTATTTTTTGTAACGTGGTCATACCCTTGACATTGGGAACACTGCCGTGAGTTGGGGATGAATGATCCTATTGAACCGACACTAACAGTCTTCAGTGGTACGAGAAGGTTGAACATTAGTATGAGAGTGGAAGTAGGTTCTTCCATTCTACTCTGAGGTTTTATTATACGTTTCACTTTTACAACATCTTGTGGATGAAGCTCATTGGCAATCTCAGTAACACTGATCTTCAAATGGTCCGGACAAAAGCTTACTCCTCGGCTAGTATTCAAGGATTTGTGGCATACTGCCTTTATGTTGATACCACCCATACTGATGAGACGCAAAAGTGATCAACTCTCTTCATCACTAAACATCTTGATCACTATCGATCCGTCTCTTAACTTACTGACATTTTTGATGAAGCACTTGAACCTGCTGTATCACTTTATTTATCAGAAAACTGAGATCTTTTGAAGGAAGCCTCCTTCCTGATTGTTTTAGAGAACTAAAAATCGTATATATTTAAAATGTGGATTATTGATGGTTCTAGTGTGTGTTCCACTGGATGATGTTCGTAAAGAAGACTACAAATATATTTGCCATGAGTGCATTTGTACGAAAACTATTTTAACAATGGGAAAATTAGTTGCAGGTAATTCGGTTTTTCTTAGAATTTTTCATTTTAATAAAATCAGACACACTGGGGTCAGGTGGTTCCTCAACCATATCCTTAAGCATATAAGGTGATGAAGGGGGTATTTGTGTGGGCTCCCTAACAGGAAGCTTTATTAGATGGCATACTACCAGCTGTATTTACACCTACCATAAAGGCAAAATTTGTGAATTGCCTTCTCTTCTTTAAAAGTTGGGCAATCTTGTAAGCAAGCTGAATATCCACCACAGTCAATACATTTTTCTTTCTCGTAGCAGCTTGTGTCATTGTAACCTTCTCAACATTGGAAACATCGCCATGGGTTGGGAATGAATGGTCATATTGAACTGACAGGTAACAGATGTTTATTTTCTCCAGTAGTACAGAAGGGTTGAATGTTAATATGCGGGAAGAAGTAGGTTTCTCTATCCCGCTCTGATGTTTCATTATTCGCTTCACCTCTACAACACCTTGGAGATGAAAGTCACAGGCAATTTCAGTAATGTCAATCTCCAGAAGAACCCAAAAAATTACTCCTCAGCTGGTGCTTAAGATTTTGTGGCATACTGCAATTAAGTTTATACTGCCCATATTAGTGAGATGTAAGAGAGATCTATTCTGCTTATCACTAAACATGTCTTTCAGTATCAATCTGACTCTTAATTTCCTGACGTTCTTTGGGGAACCACTTGAACCTACTTTTTATTGATCAGGAAAGGTGAGACCTTATGAAAGGAGCCACCTTCCTGATTATTTTGAAACTACAAATCTAATGTTTTTTATGCTGTAGATGGGATGTGTCACTATTTAAATTATTTTCTTCGGAATTGTTATCCTTGTCAGATAATGCTGAGCAAGGCATTTTCACAAGACAAGTGGCAGTTTTTTCATATGAACCACCAACCATCATGAATATTGTTTCAGGATGGTAGTTCTAGTTCCACAAGTACTGTGAAAAGAAAGGACAAACCCTGTAGAGCCCACAGACACAGGGGATTAGAGCTAAATACAACTGAGTTCACCCAGGTCCAAAGGATATCTCACTATGTAGAGCCATCGGCATGATAATTTCCATCCTGGGTTACGGTAGCAGTTTGTAATATGTCGCAATGGCCATGACAGGAGAGCAATAAGAAGGGATAAGAAGAAGAAATAGGATAAGGATAGGAGGGAAGGAAGACGGTGAAGGAAAGAAAGGAAAAAAGTAAGGTCAAGGTCAACAGACAGTTGGCCTTCAGTTGCCTTTTACGACTGCCAGTATACACTGTAGGCCAAGATTCTTTCCACCAATCATTTGAGTGGACTTCTGAACTCACAGGAGGTAATAGAGTAGAACTATTACACACATTATTTCAGTGATCTGCAAATTCAGATTTTATTTTTAAAAATCTATTAAAAAAGTATTACAAACTACTGTGATTGCATTTTAGTTATAATAATAAAATAGGATCAACATTCAGATGGTAAACTCCAGCTCTCATAACTTGATAATTCTACAACCACCTGGAGAATTTTATAGAGTACATAAATAATAAAAATGTCAAAAAATAAAGGATGTGAATTACAGATTAATACTAATGCTCCCAGTTCAAGACACATTTAACAAACCGATTTCCTTACATGCAAAGCTTAAAAATACAGGCTGTAATTTTACTGTATGCTGTTTTCATTTTTAGCTGTTAATGAAAAAGCACTAATGTCACTTATAAATAAACAGATAACCAAAAGAACCCACCGGGTTGGTCTAGTGGTGAACTCGTCATTGCAAATCAGCTTATTTTGAAGTTGAAAGTTTTAAGGTTCAAATCCTAGTAAAGGCAGTTACTTTTATATGGATTTGAATTCTAGACTGTACTGTTCTGTGGTGTTCTTTGGTGGTTGGGTTTCAATTAACTACACATTTCAGGAATGGTCGAACTGAGACTGTGCAAGACTACACTGCATTTACATTCATACATATCATCATCTGAAATAATACCGTATAGTAGTTCTGGAGGTTAAACAAAAAAAAAAGATAACCCGAAGAGCTACAATTCAACTAACCTTAAAACTCGGAACCTTATAAAATCTTTTGAGGTCGAAGCAAGAGTCTGTAGAAGTTTGAAAGCTCTATTCATGACTAGAGGCTCATTTGATTCCAACTGAAATCTGTTAACAAGTGGACTCCAGACCGCATGAACTACAGGGAGAAGCTGATTTGGATACATACTCAGAAGCAAGACACCTTCATCTAACACCTAATAATAAGTACAAAAATTTAATTAAGCAAGTGCATTACAGTTTTTGAAAAAAATCTATATACTAAGATTAACTTCAAGCAGAGAATTGCAATATCAGAAGTACACAAACTTGTTAATTTACTTGATTGCGAACATGTACTTTATTAAAATATTACTTTACTTACCTTAACCTCTAACTCTGACATATCTGAATTATTTTTCAAAGCATATGTGTTCTTAGTTATAAGAACACATAATTATCAACAAAAATTATATTTATTTTGTCATTAGATAAACAAAGATCAGAAATAAGATATTAGCATTATAATTTTAAATAAGATGCTTTACTACTTTACTATATCACAGAATGGTATAAATAAGAGGTAGTAGGTATGATGGAAAAGACACTCTTTTCAAGTAACTGTTAACAGTTCTTCATAACAGATCAGGAATAATAAACTTGCTAATGAGTAATGCAATAATGGATTATTGAAAAAATACATTGTACAATCTGTATATACAGTACAGATTGAAAAAAAATCATTTACTCTCTAAATTTCCTTAAGGT
Source organism: Lycorma delicatula (assembly GCF_047948215.1). Taxonomy (NCBI): domain Eukaryota; kingdom Metazoa; phylum Arthropoda; class Insecta; order Hemiptera; family Fulgoridae; genus Lycorma; species Lycorma delicatula. Next base: position 249,176,200 of record NC_134455.1, read on the forward strand.
CTATAGACTTTTTCAAGCCATAGAAGAAAAATTCCCTCTCAATGCAATTAGTGTTGGAAATAATTTATTCACCGTTAATTTGGTTTCCTTAATGCTAAAAACCTTCCTCCCCCTGAGATTTTTGGGTTAGAAAAGATGTAGCAGTCCAAAGGACCTCCATTCAAGTGAACGAGACAGATGCTCCAGAAGCTTAAAGTCTGGAAATTTCTGCTATATAATGTTCAATTTGTAGAGAGCTCAGAAAAAATCCACTGAATTTTGAAAATGAGTTACTGCTTCAGTGTATAGAGAAAAGCATATCAGCAGTACGCTGCTGAATGGTGGCAACAGGTAACCTTGAAGAAAACTTTCAACTTTATTCACAATACAGTTGACAAAAGCTTGCTGCTGAAGGTATCTATATTTCATACTCTGAGCATAGGAAACCAATTTGTCACCATTCTTTTTTTTTCTGATTGGACCTTAAATATAAAATGGTTCTAAGTAATAGTTATTAATAACATTGAAAGTAAAATATTATGACCCAATCAACATTTATATTTAAATTGCTTTATGATTTAAAAATGAAGTAATAGGTACTCATAAACACAATTATACAAAATATTCATGCTGCTTCTTACTTCCTTGTACAAAATAAAGGAAGTATTGTGATTGCGAAAAATTTTGGTTCTTAGATTTCAACAGAAATACCTGTTTTGACCATCCTTGAGACCATTTTGACTAGTTTGGGCGTGTTGTCTGTATGTACGTATCTTGCATAACTCAAAAACGATTAGCCATAGGATGTCGAAATTTTGGATTTAGGACTGTTGTAAGATCGAGTTAGTTGTGCACCTCCCCTTTTGATTGCATTCGACTGAACCAAAAGTATCCAAAAAAGCCCAAAAAATTTGGATTTTGGACTTTTTCTTAACTGCAGTAATAAGCCCTCATTGAGAGCTTTTCAGCAATATATCATAAGTGGTACTTATTTTCGTTGATTCCAGAGTTATAGCCAAATAAAATTTTAATTAATAAAATATTTGGATCATACAAGGGAAGGCACATTGGTTCAAATCAGACTTCATCTCCTTGTTTTTTTAACTTTCTTTTTTAATTTATTTTTTTAACTTTTATTTTAATTTAAATATATTGATTTATTAATAATTATTAACTCGTGATTGTAAAAAATTGTTTACAATAAATGATAATTCAATAATAACAATAAAAAAAATAATATGAAAAAATTACAAGTAATTAGTGAAATAAAATTTTATGTACTTTTAAAAATGTGTATATGTAATTTAATAGGCATTATTACATATGCGTATAAGTAATAGATTTGGTGAAACATCTGATTATTTAATATTAATTGAAAATTATAATTTAGAATTGTATTATTTTTGGATTTTCTAGTTTAATTTTATTTAATTATTCAGGAATTTCTGTTTAATTTTATCTACATTAAAGTTAACTACAGAGTAACTGAAAAATAGTGCCTCACAAGAACAACATAAACACTGAGGCATACATGTCTGATCTTTAATAAACTGCAAAAGATTCTTATATTTTAGTTCATTACTTCTCCGATACTGTCGGACAATACTCTCCCTAAGTCTGAGTTGATCATCATTTTGTTTATTTGATTTATGTTGCTAATTATTTAACCGCTCTTTGGTTTGATATAATTCTTCTGATCTTAATTTGTGTACATGTTCTTTAGTTTTCAAATTTTCTCTCTCTTTATAATAATCATCATCCTTTCTTAATCTTTTATTCTTTCCTTGGTCTTAACGCTTTCTTCCTCTTTATATTTATCATCTTCTCTTAATCTTTTTATTATTTTTTTGGTTTTAACATTTTCTTCCTCTTTATATTTATCATCTTCTCTTAATCTTTTTATTCTTTCTTTGGTTTTAACATTTTCTTCCTCTTTATAATTATCATCTTCTCTCAATTTTTTTATTCTTCCCTTGTTCTTAACATCTTCTTCCTCTTCATATTCATCATCTTGTCATTTTTGAGATCTATTTCTTCATGTTATCTTTCTTTTTTCTGTAAGATTGTTTCTTTTTCATTTTAGATTATTCACCAGATAATCAAATAATAAAAACTGAATATTTTACACCGTCAGGTTGAAATTAACATTTATAACCAATATACAGGAATTCACTAAACAGAATAGTTTAATTATTATTAACTTTTATACGATACATCAGAAATTTGAAACTTTTGTTAATCAGCAACTCACGAAGATACAAATAATACTGATCTATACTAGATTAGATCAGTAGAGTAGATCTAGATTAGGTCAGTATTATCAGTATTATTAAATGGACTTTTAGTCTATCCTAATATTTCATGTAAGATTGTTGAATTAGTAATTGTTTAAATATTTGATATTAATAAAAACTAATATTTCAGCATTAATAAAAACTAATATTTCAGCAATTGTGTAACTGTCCACTATATTAAAGAATTGGAGGATAATATTTCACTTTCATATGAAATAAGTTTAAATGAAATGCAGGAAAAAATGTATACTGTAATTTAATAGGTGTAAAAGGAAGTTATGAGGTGTCCACATCAGATTTTTTCAGTTACTGAAATAATTGGTATTATTTACTCTACATACCTGAAGCACCAAAATTCTTAACATAGGATCCTTAGATGGCAAAAAATGCAGACTCCGCTGTACTATGTCAATAACCAACTGCATACATATAGGAATGTCATCTTTCTTTTCATTTTCTATTATTTCTTCCTCATTTTTCTCAGAACTTCCATCAAGATTATTCTTTATTCTTTCCTCAATGAATGGATAAAAATGTTTAAAACAAATATATAGTAGAAAATATACAAATACTTACTAATGAATAATTAATTTATTATAATACATATATATTTTCTTCTAGAGAAGAAAGTAATCATCACTATCTGACACAGTAAATTTGTTGCATTTTTTATTCACAGCAACCAAACAGAAATATTCTATATATAAAAAAAAAATCTATTTAAGGGTCAAATAGAATTTGGCAGCTGACCTACTGATGATTGGTTGGCATCTATTTTATGCGTTGATACATCCATCTCTCTTTTGTTACAATTTTAAATAAATGATCAAGTTAAAAATGTGTGTGTATATTCTTGATTTAACCCAATATATCTATTACACTGGCTTTTGTTTTCTGACAGGTAACCATCCGTTTGGATGTTTGTTGTCAATGGCAGACAAAGAGTTGGTAATTTTTCTTGGGTTCAATAAATGGAATAAAACTGCATGTGTAAATGCAGTAATGGATGCTATTTACCCACAAAGAATAATTCTCTAATAAATCCCCTCAACAACCATGAAAACTAACAACTTTAGACCAGACAAATCCTCATTCTATCTAGTGTCCTTTATCTGGTAATGGTTTAATAGTTCAAAATCCATATCTCAGTATGGAAGAAAAGTTGCAAGACTTCAGTGTTTCTGGGAACCACAAAGAGTGTACAAGAATGAGTCTTCAAGATATCAAGATAACTTTATCTTCCAGTACCCAGATGTTTTCTAACTTGACTAGAAAACTTTGTCCCCCCTTATCTGTACACAGGAATTTTAGAGTGGATGAATTCTAACTTCAGAGCAATGCAGCTGAGACTGTTTGTGCAGTATTGATGTTGGGACAGAGAAGCTGGTTGATAGTATGGTAAGGATGACCATTCAGAAGGCCACTCCTACTCCATGTGTCTTTCAACCCCCGGCAAACGATGAGCTACAACAAACTGCATATGCTATGGTATACAGCCAGCAATGGCAGAATGAATTTCTGAGTACTGTGATCTGATTGCTAACCACAATTAACACTACACATAACAGAGCAAAAATACAAAGTGAAGCTGTTTCTTAAAGTGTACTGGAGATAGTATGCAGCACTGTTAGGTGTTTACTAGTTAACTTGCCACACCAAGTAGTCCAGTCAGGCTGAACAATAACCATCTTCGCAGTCTGCCTTGTTCAAGAATAAAATGTAATATTTTAAGGTTTTTAAGAAGTTTTTTGGTATTTCCATATTACCTTAATCAATCACTTTTTTGATTAAATTATACATATGTTTAATGTAACTGACTATGGTGCCATTGCTTGGCAACAATGGCACCATAGTCTTGAATGTTAAAGAAACCATTTTAGAAAGGTTTGAGCAATATATCTGATCTGTATTATGTTTGTTCATCAATTATACTGCTTAATTAAATATTGTGTGTTTATAATTTCATTCTGCTTCACTTTACTAAAATCATGGCTAGTACTTGCAATGTAAAATATTTTTATAGCGTGATTAATGTCTGAACAAATATCCTGTTTCCAAGAGTTACGTTGCAAAGATTTATTTTAGATGTATATATATGTTCTATGTATGAAAGTATAACAGGACTGACCAATATTACATCTAGTGGAGTTATGGCTGTTTCATTTATATACTCCCGGGTTATTTTGCTCACTGGGTAAGTTTTTGACTTTGTTTAAATTTATTTAATGTTCTGAGTGTAAATGTATTTGGGTAGATGTTAATCAGTGTTGAATATTTTAATGCAATTCTTGAGTAATTTTTGGATGATAGGGGTGAATATTATGTGATGCAACATGCATGAAAAAACTGCAATTTATTCTGTGTGGAGTGATTATATATGTTGGGAATTAGTTTATCAGTTGCTGTGGGTTTTCTATAGTTATTACAAGTGTGGTAATCGTCTGTTTATTTTAGATATGGTGTAGCCAAGAAAGAAAGTTAATTGATCTATTGAGTCCGCATTCTGAAGTTAACAATACATCAAGTTAAAATTTTGCTGATGAGAGTAATAAATATATGATACTCTCATATATTGCCTAAATACAGGAGTAAGGTATCATGACAATGTCTTTTATTATGTTCCCTTTGATAATGATTAAAGCAGTGTAATTTTGTATTTATTCCAGTTAATGTGAAATTTCACATCAGTTAATTTGAAATCTTTTGGCAGTCTGAACACAAACTGAAACCACATTTTATCAAAATTTGTGCAATTCTCTTAAATTAATTTGCAAAATCATAAATTTGTTTTTTATCAAAGCAAGTTGTTTAACTGAATACTGCTTGAAAATTAAAAATAAATTCTTAAAATTATAACAGGACACAGTTTTAATGAAACATTCAACTGAATTCTGTACATACCATCCATTCATAGCACTTTGGTGAAACAAAGTTACATCTTTGACTTTCATCTAGAAGGTTCCAGATTTTAATCTAGGTCAGGCATGGCATTTTTCAAATTCAATTCGTAATATATTTTTACACAAGTGTTTTGACAAGTTTGTAATGAAATCATTAAAAACAAAGATAGCATGGCAGGTATATTGTACATACCCCACTTTTGAATTCATCTATTGTGATAGAAACTAATGTAGTACATATATTTAATGCTATGAAGTTAATTACATTTTTAATGTTATTAATCTGAAGATGATTGTCAATTTAGACCTCTATTTCACTATTGTTTAAAATTCCTGTTAGTCAGTGTGGTATAAATTATTTAATATTACTTTACATCTAGCAACATTTAGATAATAAACTATACTGGCAACACCTAAATATGTATAGTTGAAAAGCTATACAGCTTGAATAGGCTATAAACAAATTTTTCATTTAACACCAGTAAATTAAACAATTTTCATGAAATTATTTATTAGCAGAGAGACGCAAGCAGAAAACAATTGCAGGTAAATAAAAATTAATATAAAAAGCATATTATAAATAATGAAAAATTATCAGTAAAAAAAGTTAAACAAATTTACCGAGATGATTTATAGTGCTGAGAAAATTTTTCTTCTAAATTTCTTTCATCATCACTATCCGAATCACTACTTAAATTTTCAACAATGGCTTTTGATTTTTTATAATCCAGGAACTGTTCAAAAGGAGTCTTCTTTTGTAACACTTCACCTGAATTTTTAAATAATTTTCTATTATCCTCCACTTGCCATCTTCTTACACTTGCAATAAAAGTAAGAAATGTTCGAATATATGCATACATGTTGTTCATTTGAAATCTGTCATAACTCTGTTGTAGTACCTAGAAATAGATAACTGCATCATTTGATCATTTAATATTGAAGTTAATAATCAATATAATAAAAACATTCAAGAGAAGAAATTTCTAAATTAATTTTTTCAGCTTTGTCTCTTACTTCTAATTTAATTCAATATACACTAAATATTTGGTTATACAAGAAAAACAAAAGAAGAAAACTGTTTACAAACTTACATAAGTACAAATGGATAATTTTTAGAGCCTTTATTATATAATTAAACATATTTTTTAGTGTTGAGTAAACAGAGCTCATAGTTATCATATTTAACAATACAAAAATTTCACACTAAGTATCTTTACGGTGTCAAACAGACTTCTACTGTCTGATAGCAAATTTTCTTCACAGTAAAAACAAATCTAATACAACCTTTATTCTTTGTATTTATTCACATTACTGAGATTTATCTACAAATTAAAAAAAAGTGTTTCTACATTCATTATATAATGCAAAATTATATCTCATGTACAAAAAAAGTTAATACTTTTTAATAGTACATTTTTTGTAAATTCTCGTCTTTTTGCAATTTTTAAATTGAATAAAATAGTGGTTTTCTAAAAGGTTTAATCTTTTCTTCATAAAAATGTAAAATTAAACAATATGACAATTATAAACCGAAGACAAGAATCTAGCTATCAAAACTTTTAACTTTTTGAAACTATAATGTATATTATCTAATATATTCTTTTAAATTAGATAGAAAAAAAAAGTAAATTTCCATTTAATATTTACCACAAAAATATGCTCAAATAAACATTACATACATATACATAAATTTATTATTTTTAATAATAATTTTTAGTAAATCTAGATTAAAAGAATAAGATTCAGTTTATAACTACAAATTTAAAATTTTATTTCAATTAATTACATTATCATCCTACAAAAAAAAAACTTTAACAACTAGATGTCTCTAAATTTATAGTAAGGAACACCTGAACTGATAAGTTGAGGTAAATAGTACATTCTAATCAGTAGTTTTGTTTTAAGAAAATGCCAAAAACTACAAAAAAATTTTTTATCAGTAACGTTGCAGAAGTTTGTAAATTAAAAATAAAATAAAATCATAACTAAATATTACATAGAAAATGTAAGAAAACATTTGCTTATGCTATACTTCTAAATTTTTTCAAAGACCCACTAGCAAAATGGGTAGTAGAAGGTAAAAATGTATAATATGAGTTACCAGGAAGACATAACTACTAACACAAATCTATACAATAGGAATAAATAATTTATTTATAGCAGTATAACACAAACCACAAAATGATTCTGACTTTAACTTTTGAGAAATCGGAATAAATTTATCAGATGTTTAAAAACATGCCATTTTTTAATTACTTTTTAATGCCTAATGTATATTTTTCATTTATTAGTTCCTGAGGAAGTTTTTCATAAAGCTTTCAATAAATTTGGTCGAGATTTTCTAAAATGTTGATGTATAATAATTCACAGAACCATTAACTCTTGTAAACAAATCAAATATTCTATGTATATTATTGTCTCTTGCCTCATGTATCTTGTTATATGAGGGGGTTGGTTGGTTGTTAGGTTTTTACTACAGGTAAATGTGATAAATCATAAATATTCATTGAAAGAATGTTTTTTTTTTATATAAGTATTGACAACAGGATTCGAAGGATATATAGTATTCCTCTTTTTACAAGTACAAAGTGCTCTTTTTTGTAATTTAAACATCTGTGTGACTTTTGGACTAAGGACGGGGCTCCAAAACACGCTTAACAAATTAATAGAATGTATTAAATCATATTAACGTGAGACTGATACTGTTTTAATTTGAGGCAAAAACTATCTAAAGAATTAAAGATTTTCTGGCAGTTAGCTGCCAAATTTTCTGTGTGGTAGTTCCAATTAAAATTCCTATCAATTGGAACAAGGAATTTAGTATGGTCTATGCATTTCAGTTTCTAAGTGGATAAACAACTGATTAATATCTATCAGTATAGTACCATCAGAACATCATACAAGTTTCTCCTCTGATATATCTGTAATGACATAATTAGTTTAAATCACATAAAGGAAAGATTCAATGTTAAACCCCAAAACTGAATAAAACACTGATTAACACTGGCTTAATTATTTGAGAAAATAACTTTCTTCAATAACAGAGTTTGTATCACTTTAGTGTAGGTAACCAGGACATATTCATGACCTGTCAATTAGATGTAACAGACAGTATCTTCAAACTCGTAGTTATTAAGATTGAATAAAGGTTAATCGGTTGAAAGTAGACAACAGAATAAACGATTATATTGCATTTTGATACAATTAAGGCCTTTTATATAGGTCAGAACAAGCATGCAATTGTGTTTACGAAGACGTAAATTAGTTGGGATCAACTAATTTAATTAGTTGGGATATTATGGTAAATGTAACTGGGATGAGTTCTCATCCCAGTTACATCTTCCATAATATAAATTGTTGTGTGCATTAGTTATTGATATAAGAGTCTGATTTGATAACATATTTATAAATGATTATTTGAGAGAAATATGAATAAAATAAATAAGTAAAATTTAATTCTTAAAAGCCAGTGTTAGTTGTTTTATAAATACATTTCAGTGAAATCTTAAGTAGCAGTCTTAACTAAAACAGTTTATTCTTCAACTTTTAATTTTCAATTAAATTGATATTGGATGAGAACTGACTTGATCCAGAAAAGAGGGAAAGATTATACATATTTTATTTTAGTACTAAGTTAATGATAGTGCTTTACTTCAAATATTTTAAATTATACTTTAATTATAAATTGAACATTTTATTTTAAGTTTATTTACCACAAACCTTTTTAAAAAGAGATTATGTACTCATGTACATTGAACTCAACACATTAATATAACTATGCATAAAATTAAGTAGTTTTTATTTTTAGATAATTTAATAATGCCCTTGAGAATAATAAAACTTAAAAAAATTATTAATGAAAAAAATAATAACACACTTCAGAAATGATTTCATGTAGTGAAGGAAGAACTTGCACAGAACTATATTGCATTATCACAGAAAGAACAGCTAACAAGCCAGGATGCCGGTGATAGTGACGCAATCTTTTAGTAATATGATGCGTTAAATAATCTGTATTATTACAGATCAGAGCTGTTAAATCACCATCTGCACATGCATTAGCTATGCTATGAACTGCATCAAGGCCTGCATAAAATATAGAAAATAAAAATCAAAACAGTGACATAAATAAAAAAACTATGTAAAACAGAGTATAATATTAAACAATAATTTATATAAAGCCGACATAAGGAAAATTATTTGTATGAAAATATTTTTCATACTTGAGAACCGTGTATTATAGGAAAATTGGTGCATAATGTAAGGTCTCATGCAATCTGAAATAACATCTTGTTTAGGTAATGCTCAATCTCATACATTGAATAGAGTTTCACATGCAGGGAATTTACCTTCTATTACTTCCAACAAACTTAAACCAAGTGATTATATTATCTACTTTATATCTTGAACAACTGCTCCTATTACAGGATTTTGTGTAGGGTAAACTCTTCTTAAACTTTGTTTAGACGATACTCTTAAATTATCCCTATTTAAAAAAAAAAGTAATACGAGGGCTGTACAGAAAGTAACTTACGTTTTGAAATACACCAACCAAATAAAAAAAAATAAATTTTATTATATACATTTGAAAGGGTCAATCTTTAACTATTTTTCTACATAGTCGTCATTTAAACTGAGGCACTTACCAACACGATGCACAAGCGTTTCAATTCCTTCTCTGCAGAAATCTGCCGCCTTAGATTTTTGGCACCCATCTTGTACACAGCTTGTGACAACCAACCTTCCCTGATACAATTTCATACTTAGAGAAATTTTGGGAAAATGAAGAAAGAGTTCCGTAATTGTAATGTGGCGATTTTCACGAATTTTATCATTTATTTTCATCGTCAGTTCATCAGTCATCCTAGGCACAAATGTAAGTTACTTTCTGAACCGCCCTCGTATTTAAAATCAAATTAAAATTACAACTAATAACGTAACTACATCAATAAAGTGGCTTTCAAAATTTATATTTTCATAACAAAGAATACTATCGATTAATACAGTTACTTGTGAGTGAGCAAAGTTAAAGATTGTAGTATTAAAGAATGAACTATTTCTAAATACGCACAAAAAATAAAAATCATTAAGGATGAAAAAAATCAGTTTAAAAATTGGAAATAAAATAGAATATTTATTTCTATCACTCAAAACTAAAAAAATGATTCAGACATTAAAAATCTGAGTAAAATAATAAATACACAACTACTTAATGTAATTAATGCAAGAAATCCTATTAATTTGGTTATTTAGTAACCGTGATTAGAATTTCTTTATTATGAATGGTTCAAAAATAAGACTATAAATAATGCATGTACCTACATAAGTGGTTTGACAAAAAATATGTGAATTTTTGTATTTTCTGTGCTGTAAAAGTCCAATTGTCCCAATTTATTTTTTCTGTATTTGTACACTTGTCTCAACATAACATATATTTTCACTTGCAGCCATACTGGATGCTTTTCAATATTGTAAAAGTACGGTGAATGATTATTAACTTGTGAAAAAAATGGAACAAAGAATTTGCATTAAATTTTGCTTTAAAAATGGAATAAAGTGCAGCACCAAATTGGAAATGTTGAATGTTGCTTTTGGAAATTCTTCTATGAATGAAGCAAGCAATTACAAGTGGTACAAATATTTCCAAGAGGGCTGTAAAGATGAGCGTCCTGGTCATGCCAGCACATCAACAACTAATGACATTGAAGTAGCGAAAAAATGATTACGGACAATCGCCAAATCACTATCATAGAGGATGCTGATGTTGTTGGCATATCATTTGCCTCAATTATTTTGAATGTTTTGGTCATGAAATGTGTGGAAGCAAACATTTCTCAATTTCAAACAAAAACAGTGTCGAATGAACATTGCTTAAGAGTTGATGAATGAAGATCTAGAACTGTTCAAACAGTCAAAACCGGCAATGAAACATAGGTGTATAGGTATGATGTTGAAATTAAGGCCCAGTAATTCCAATGGAAGCTTCCTAAGAGCGAAGACTGAAAAAAGCTTGTAAAGTTCGATTGAATGTGAAGTTTCTGATCACTGTGTTCTTCAATTTCAACAGCTTACTGTATTATGAGTTCTTACCATTAGATTGTATGGTCAATAAGGAGTTCTACCTGGAAGTTCTATTCCACTTGCATGAATCAATCTGAAGAAAACACCTGGGGGTTGTGGTGAAATAATTCTTGGCAATTGCACCACGATAATGCACCTGCTCACACTTCACAGCTTGTTCATGAATTTTTGGCCAAAAACAACTGTTATGATGTCTCAGCATCTGCATTCACCGGACATGCCCCCTGTGACTTCTTCCTATTCCCCAAACTGAAAAGAACCATGAAAGGATGATGTTTTGTCAACATTGCAGAGATAAAGACAAAATTGCTCCCATCCCTTGGTCACTGCAATTTTTTGGTTTGGGCGACAATTGATTTCTTCTTTTAAGGCTATGTAAAAGACATTGTATACCAAGAAAAATCCAGTCACTTGACTGCCAGCGCCAAAGAACAACAGCCGCTGTGGAAATGAATTCCGCAGACGTACTCACCAAAATGTGTAATAAGGTGGATTATCAGTTTGACATCTACAAGACTATAAACGAAGCTCATAATGAGTCACATTAGGAGGTAAAAAAACCGTTAGACTTTGTACTTTCATGTAATAATAAAACACATAGCTTTGTAATTCTAAATGAAATAAAAGTAAATTTAATTGAACTGTGGAGTTCTTTTAAAGACACCAGGAATAGTAAATATATATATACATATATATATATATATATATATATAAATTCTATTAAACAAATCACCTAGAATGGAATATTATAATAATTAAGATAAGATATGTCATCCCAATAGAATTCAACAGTATTTAAATATAATTTAACAGTACAGAGGAATAATATGAATCTTAAAAAGATTAATTTCAGTAATATATATATATATTAATTTATATTTAATAGATCAACCCTAAGTATAGAATAACTGAAATAGGATGACTTACCTTATTTCATTACACAAACAGAAGTGCTTTCGTAAACTTGATTCGCATCATCTGCTGCATATATTTATATATTACAGAAAACATCTTAAACTTGCAATCCACGAAACATCCCACTTATTCACTTATAATTTTATGTTAAAAATATTTTTAAACCAATTAAATTTTATTAAAAGTGTTTGAATTAAATTTAACTTATCATACTAAAATCTTTATATAGAAAATTTCAATACTTTTATTTAAATTAATTTTTTTTTAATATTATAATCAAAACAAGAGATAAAAAACTTAAAATAAAAAAAAAATGTTTAAAATTATAAAGATTAATCAATTAAGTTAAAATTAAAATGTAAAAATATAATTAAAATAAAGATAAAATTTAAAACTTTTAAAATGAAAACAAAAACTTAAGCAAAGCAAAATCATGTGCTAGCCATTTCACTGAATTAATTAATTAATTATTCGATTTTATCTTTGGTTTAATTATATTTTTATATTTTAATTTTAACTTAATTGATTAATCTTCATAATTTTAATTTTTTTTAATATTTTATCTCTTGTTTTGATTATGATTTAAAAAAAAAAGATTAAATAAAAGTTTTTAAAAATATTTTATATAAGATTTTAAAGTATGAAAATATAAATTTAATTTAAATATTTTTTAATAAAATTTAATTGATTTACAAATACTTTTAACATAAAATTATAAGTGAATAAGTGGTTGTTATCATGGATTGTAAGTTTATGATGTTTTTTGTAATATATATATATATATAAATGTAGCAGCTGATGATGCCAATCAACTTCACAAAAGCGCTTCTGTTTGTGTAATGAAATAAGGTAAGTCATCCTATTTCAATTATACTTTATGTACTTAGGGTTGATCTATTAAATATAAATTAATTTGTATTGGTACAGAGGAGTATAGTTATTAAAAGAATTGCTTTTAAAAAAGTAATTATAAATGCCAACCAGGCAAGATTATTGTAATGGTTAGTGGCAGGCAGATATTTCTAGTATATTAGTGAGTTCAATGAAAAATACTAATTTTATTTTTATAGTGATGGTTGTTAATTTTATTTTAAGATATCCTATAGCTCAATTCTCCCTCTATGAATCATGAGACCTTGGCAATGGTGAGGGGGCTTGAGTGCTCAGTGATTAGCTGGACCAAAGGTGCAACCATATCGAAGAGGTATCTATTGAGAGCCAGACTAAGGAATGATTCCTGAAAGTGGCCAGCAGCTCTTTCAATAGTTGTTAAGGGTATAGATCAAGAGGACTTAAACGGCCATATCAACATCACTCAATTTGCTGAGTACTACGGAGCTGAAAGTAATGGAAAACTACAGCTACTACAGAAGTAGAAATACTAAAGATGGACAAAGCAAGAGCAATATAAAATGTTGAATAGCACAGGCGAAATGAGCTTTCAGTCAGAAATATAATTTGCTTACATCAAAAATTAATTTAAACATCAGGAAAGCATTTTTGAAAGTATATATTTAGAGCATAGCTTTATATGGAAGTGAAACTCGGACGATCAGAGTACCTGAAAAGAAAAGATTAGAAGCTTTTAAAATGTGCTCCTATAGGAGAATGTTAAAAGTCAGATGGGTGGATAAAGTGACAAATGAAGAGGTGTTGTGGCAAATTGATGAAGAAAGAAGCATTTGGAAAACTACAATTATAGACAGACTTATAGGCCACATATTAAGGCACCCTGGAATAGTTGCTTTGATATTGGAGGGACAGGTAGATGGGAAAAATTGTGCAGGCAGGCAAAATTTGGAATATGCAAAACAAATTGTTAGGGATGTAGGATGTAGGTGGTATACCGAAATGAAACGACTGACACTAGATGGGGAATCTTGGAGAGCTCATCAAACCACTGAAGACAAAAAAAAAATAGCTCATCTAGAATAATGAAGAATATGTATACTTCTACAGATGAGTTTTTAAAGATTTAATAGTTTTTAAATGCACTACTTTTATTCTATTTAATACAATTCTAATTACGTGGATCCAGGTTGTTTCTGCTTCACGTAGTCTCTCCCTTAAAATTATCAATGTCAATACAAATCATATAATATTTGATTATTTGATTTAAAAGAGTATTTGAGTATTTGATTAGTATTGTGCCCGAATACTGTATAATAAAAGAGTAGAATTTATTCAAAAAATTTACTTCACTATTTCAAATCATAGCTTAATAATTGTAATAAATTTAAAAATATTTAACCCTTAAAAACATGTTAACAAACTACTTCTTAGTTTAACAAAATAATTGGCATAATAAATAAACAGATACACAAGAATGAATATAAAACATAACTACCCAAAACTTCCAGTTGGTGAATGAATTTTTTAACCAAAAACACAAAGTAACTGTTTATGCAAATGAATAAACATTACTTTCCAAATTATTTCATACAAATAAAAATTAAAATTAATTCATATAAATTAATTCTAAGATTAAAATAATAATATACCTGCACATGAGATTACTTCCAGAGGACTTCCAGCGGCTTCTAAGACTGCGTACAAACACTGCAACAGCCACGGAGTAAAAACATCTTTCCCAACAACAGAAGCCATCTTACCTATTCCATCAATAGCCAGACATAACTAAACAAAACACGAACAGAAAATTATGAATGTAAATTTAATATAAAAAACTAACAATAAACTATTAGAAATTAAATCACACAGAAAAGTAAGCAGTTAATTTCATTTAATAAATTTTATTGTGGTCATTTTAGTCTTGTATAATCCTTCCAATCTAATCTTTGTTAGTACAATAAGATTTCTTTTATACTATTAATTGGTATTTGTAGGTTGCAATTAATTTCACAGCTATTTTGATATAGCTTTTCATATTAATTTCTTAGTAGACGTCACCTTCAATATATCCATGATAACATTAACGACTCATTAATCCATGGTTACACATAACCTAAATACATTTAAAACCTAAATAAACCTAAAAACCTAAACTGATCATTGATAATTAAATCTGATTTATTAATAACAACATATAAAAGTACTAAAAATAATAATAAATAACCAATGTTAGATGTTAAACTTCTTGTTTCAAACATACCTGAAAATGTAAATAAGTAATTTAAATTCAAATTCAGTTTACCAATATGAAAGGATAAGTATTTTAGCAATGAATCGCAATAAATTTATTTTTAAGTTTTTAAATAAAGAAAATTAAATGTTTTATTTACAGCTGAAATAAAAAAAAATATCTATATAAAAATAAATAAAAACATATTCAAAATTAGTCTCAGATACATTAAAAATGAGAACATTTATTTTATTATTTACTAAGAAAGAAAAAAAAAATTGCATGTTAGCTGCACAAGTTGTTGATATAAGCATACTGTGCACAATCCATGTGTTGCACACTTAAGTAACCATTCCCTTTGTGGTACAAGGTATGAGTCATGGACTCATTTTATTGTAGCGCGATGGCAACACTGTGAATTTGGCAGCAGTGGCACAGCAATTGCTAACACTTCACACTATCATGCAACTGTTTTCAGTTCTCTTAACAACATCATGTTGTGTAGTTCTGTTTTGTACATGTGTTTTGCTCTTATAATGATGGAAATCAATTGTGAGCAGCGAGTTGTGATAAAATGTCTTGTGAAAGTGGGAAAAAAGAACTTGGAAATTCTTGATGATGAACCCTGTTTACGGAGACTGTCTTGTGAAAAAAAGTTCAGATGGTGAGGTTCAGAAAGGAGAGAATCTAAACAGAGGATAATGAATGTTTAGGAAATTCACTGTTCGAAATTATGTTTTTGTGAAGAAAACTGAACAAATCATCAACTCAAACCTTCATCCCAAGGTCAGAGATGTCACTAAAATCACCAGAAAAAATGTGCACTTTGTCCTCACACAAGAGTTGGAATGTTAAAGCATTGTGCAAAGATCATTCCAAAAGACTTCTCAGATGAACAAAACTTGTCAGAAGGAAAATCATTTGCATTTGTCAAGAGAATTGGTTGGAGAATGCAGACATCTTTCAAAATGTGACTGTGGGAGACAAAACTTCGATTTATGAGTATGATCCTGAGACAAAAAAGCAGAACATGGAATGGGAAAAACCAGATGAGCCAGATAAGAAAAGCCTGGGTGTCAAAATAAAAAATTAAGGGACTATTGATGGTTTTTTGACTCACATGAAATTGTGCTTCAAGAATGGGTTCCCCAAGAATGAGGATGTCACATAGTTGATTCTGCTTACTACCTGGAATTAATGAAACATCTGAGTGAAATAGTTCACAGAGATTCAATTTGTGGCAGACCACTCATGGGTGCTTCACCATGACAACTCACCTTCTAATACTGCCATCATTACCAAGCAAAAAAGCCACCATGGTCATTGAACAACCACCTCTATTCATTGGATTTGGCAGTCTGTTATTTTTTTATTTCAAAAAATTTGAAGACTGAAAAGGCTAATGGAAAAGTGCATTACAGTTCAGGGAGAATACTTTGAAGGGTGCAATATGTGATTATATTATTTTTTTCAATAAATGATTTTTACAGCAGTAGTCTGTGAACTTTATTGTCATACCTTGTACATGAGCAATTTTCTGAGGATGAGCAACATTTATTTATTTCAAAATAACTCTTTAAAAGTGTGAAAGATGAGATTCTTATTTACAATTTCCCTATCAAGTTAACAGTAATAAAATTGATACAAAATTTTATGAACAGAATCAAAAAAATTTATGATGATAACATCTGCTATCATCATAACAGATGTTCTTGAAAACATGAGATAGTTTTTAATTCTATGTAGAAGATCTAAGAAAGCTATCCTCACAGACTGCTTTATCAATAGCTTCTGTTTTTAGGGCTAGAAAAAGTAAAAAATTACATGCTTACTACATCAGTGGTGTTTATGAATGAAAGCAGAATGACAACATACAAATACAGCATTGTTATTGATTTTGATACTTGTCAAAAATGGGATTTAGGTGATGTATTTCATTAATTTTAGTGAAGAGGTTTTGCTTCATTTGAATGGCTGTGTTAATAGTAAAAATAACTAAACATGGAATGATGAAAATTAATAAGATTGTAATAAATCATCAGTGATCTCTCCTCTCATGCCTGAGAGCTGGTGACTTGATTCATATCCTGTTGACAATTTCCCACCAAAGTTCATGGTCCTCTGCCAATCAAATCAACATACCTAATGTTTCTCCTGTTACCTCTTCAGTTTGGTCCAGCAATCTTTTCTGCATTCTTCCAATGACCTGCTGCCCTTGATTTTACCTGTGTGACTAGCTTCTCAAGATTTTATCAAGGCCTACGGATTAAATGGTCAAAAAAGCAAAGGAAGCATATTGTGAACAACCTCCACTGTATATCCAGTACCCAGCTCGTTTATAAACAAGTTGTTCTCTTTTTCATCCATGTGATGTGGATCATTCTTCTGTAGGCCCACATTTTGAATACATCAATTTTCCACTTTGATGGTTCAGGTCTCAACGCCATATATTACTGGGAAAACTGGTACCTGAAGCAGACTCAGTTTTATATTCTTCATGATGCCTTATCCTTCCAAATAACAGCCAACTTTGGGATATAATTTGCCAATATAATTCTCTTTGTATTTCAGCCGACGAGCCCCCATCTTTATCTATTATGGACCCTAAATAAACATAACGGTTCAGCTTTTCAAAATCACACGGCGCTCACTGACTAGGTTGTTCGCTCTGCCTACAATAATAATTTTTGTTTTTCCGATGTAAATTTCATCTCTAGTGTCTGACTTTCTTAGTGAATGTGGTTGACGATCTTCATTTCAACTTGAGCCTGTAAACAGGGTCGGTATAGTCAGCAAACTTTAAATTGGTTATATGTCAACCTCCTATTCATATACCACCATGCCAGTTTTTCAGGCTCTTCTGCAAGATATATATTCACTGTAATCATTGAAAAGATCACAGAACGAATACATTCCTGCCTTACTCCTCTCGACAGGTAAAATGGCTTTGTTGTGCTATTTTCCAGTCTAACCACTGTGCTGTTCTTTATATATAGGTTCAACGAAGCAACAAGATTAGGAACACCCATCTCCTTCAATACTCGCCACAGATCTTCCCACCTGAGAGAGTGGAAAGCCTTGGTGTAATCTAGGCACCTAGATTAAACATTAAGCATAATAAAAGAGGAGTGTTGAAATCTCTGGCTTTCTGTACCAGCTGCCTAATATTTAGAATTTGCTGTGTACTGCTTTCTTTGAAGAATCTGGCTTGCTTTGTACGAATTTCTCTGTCCAGATAGTATTGTAGACATTCATGGAGTACATACAACAAAATTTTACTCGCATGTGAAATCAGAGAAATAGTTCTATAATTTTTTACAGTGCTGTGTACGGGCTTTTTACGTAGGGATTATGAACACTGAAGTTACCAACTCATCAGACCATTTGCTAGTTAACCACATTGTTTACAGATTTGGTGCATAGTCGTGATACCCATTCATTGGTTGCTTTGATCATTTCTGCTGTGATGCTAACTGGCCTGGTGAATTGCTGTCTCTCAATTTCTTTATTGTTTTCCGCAACTCCTCTTTGAGAATTTCTGGTTCTCTCTCAGACACTAAATTTACCTGTTTGGTTGTCATGATATAGGTTGCTACAGTATTCTTCCCATCTTCCTTCAATCTCCTGATAGTTAGTAAGAAATAGTACTAGACATATTGCTAATAATACAATGTCATGTTTCAAATATTTTCTAGGCATCACTTGATCTCTAATGCTGCCAAGATATCAGATCTTACACAAATAGATTTTTTCCTTCAAGGATATTTACAATGAGTAGTTTCTCATTACAATCCTTGCAAACTTGAAAAACTAAAAATTAATTAGAAAGTAAAATTTCAAACATTAATGAATTAATATTATACGAGGGACGATCAGAAGTAAGTTACACCCCCTCTATGAAACAAACACATTTATAAGAGAATTATTTTTTTTATTGAACAAAAACTACATATTTTTATCTATTTTTGACATAACTAAGTTTTTCTTAACTCTTTTCAAACCTTGTGACAATTTTTTCAATTTCAATTCCACTCACATAAAAATTTCATCCAATTTCCTTCAACCATTTAAGAACCCCCCTTCCTTCAGTTCATAATCATTAGCAAAATGCTCCCCTCCTAGATCTCGCTTGAGATCATCAAACAGGTGGTATTTGCAAGGTGCTAGGGCAGGACTGTAAGGCAGATGAGACCACACTTCCCATTTGAATTTTTGCAGCAACTCCTTTGTTACATGAGCTGAATGAGGAGTAGTGTTGATTTGAAGTAAAATGATCCCATCGCTCAATCTTCCGGGTCTTTGAACTTTAAAGGCTTTACGCAATTTTTTTAGTCTCATGGTAAGATTTGGGGTCCATTGTTGTTCCTTGGGGCACAAATTAACTGTAAATAAACCTCAGAAATGAAAAAGAGTGTAGCATAACCTTTCAAACATGTGGGGAATGTTTTTACTTTTTAGCCTGCGGCAAATTTTTGTATCTCCATTCATGTGATGCTCATTTATTAGTCTCAGGAGTGTAACGAAGCACCCAGCTCTCATCCTCTGTGATGATTTGTTTCAAAAACTGTGAACCAGTCCTGGAATAATGTTGAAGAAAAGAAAGAGCAGATGCAAAACATTGATGTTTGTGGTTGTCAGTCAACAGATGTGGCACCCATCATGCACACATCTTACAGTAACCAAGCTGTTCATGAATAATCGTAAACACACTACCATAACTGATGTAAAGTTCATTTGCAATCTCTCTAATTTTAATCTGCCAGTTACTCAAAATCACTTCATTCACACAATCCATGTTACTTGTGTTTGCAGTTGAAAGATGCCCAGCATGCAGTTTGTCACTCACATTTGTTCTTCTGTTTCTGAACATTTGGCTCATTGTGATCATGAGGTGTGAAATTACAGTCTCACCAACAACAATTTGGCAATGAATTTCACAACAATTATAATTTTTTGCCTTCAAAAATCAGACTACTCAACGTACGTCTATGCTGGATGAAACCTCTATAGGCAACACCATATTGATGACACTACACACGTACTGAATGTCATACAGAATTGTTGCTGGGGGAGTGTGAAGACAACAGAACAACCAGTATTGCCACCAGAAGACATCCCTTTCAGTTTAAGAACACGGCAAGGGTACAATTTATTTTCTGACCCACTTCTCGTAAAAGGCCAATTACAAATGTCACTTAACAAGAAGTTCAAACAGGTCAGAGAAAAATTACTTTCCAAATCTGTTGTGAAAAGTTAATGCAAAGTGTGATTTGAATATGTTATTCAATTTGTCCTATTTGTGAAAAAAAAAAAAACAATTCAAATACACATTATCAAAATTTGGGTTGCATCCTATTTGAAACATTCTGTATATGTAGATACTTGTAATCCTGAAAATCTATAATATAATCGTAAATTTAATAACAAATAAATTTAACCTTACGTTTCATATAAATTACATGTACTTTACCAATTAATTATTTATGTTTATGTGTATATTTAAAATTAACAATAATTATTAATACACCAAAATATTGTAACAAGACCAGTATAATGGGCCTGAGTAACGGATTCCTACCAATTAAGAATAAAGTAGTAGAAAATGTAATAATGGGAGGAATCCAAGTGTAATCCACTGTAATAATACAGTATATAATTTATTAAAATAATTGAATTTGTATGCTTACTGGATATTTATTACACAATTAACATTAAACTAATTAACAACAATTTAACAAAAAAAAAACCAGTATGTATGACTAAGTTACATTTTTATCACGGCTATTTGTGCGACTTCCACATGTCATCCAATGTTACTGCTTTGTCTTTTCTTTAACAGCATGCTGTTCTAAAGAAATATGCACTTTACACAAATACTTCAAACCACATATCACAAGAAAAAGTATAGTTTTTTCTTGCAGCAAACTTCTGGGTCATTTAAGCTTTGGAGTTGCATCGAAGTACAAATTTATTTTGATGGGATCTTCATGTAGGTGGTTCGCTGTCATTATCTTCCTGTGGAACTGACAAAACTACCTACTTCAGTTGCATTGTTAGCCATAATACTGGTAGCCAAATCACTCAGAGTTTACACATGTATAAGTGTCTATTTAAAATTCATTAGTACTGCATAGATCTTTTACAATTTTTAGTTTTCTCTATTTCATCTAGGACTACAGTTGTTGCATCAGAAAGTGAGGATTTTATATTTTTTAAAACACTTTGTTACGGTTTCCTCTTTTACATTCTTTACTACCATATGAATCCAGTAGACAGTATCATGTACTAAAATTGATTTCGCAAGTCATGGTTGTGTGGTGCTTGTAGTGTTAGGTGGAAATCAGACACCAGACTTTAACACCAGACAAATTGATATGAGGATGACAAGTTACATTATCAAGGAATAACAGAACATGGTGGTTTTGAATTTTCATTTTATAATTAAAATTGTTCATCCACGCTTCCATTATAGAAGTCATCCAAGCTTTTTTGTTATCGCCAAGTCAAAGGGAATTTATTAACATTACTTGTAATGTGAGAAAAACACTGTGGTCTTGCCGATTTACTAATGAGGAGCGGTTTTAGAAGTTTCCCCAGCCATATTTGTACAAAGGACAGTAAGGTATTTTTTTGATATCTTTCCACCAACACATTTTTCTCCTTTTAATGCTAGTGTTTTAGTCAGCAAAGATCTAAAAGATATTCCTGTTTCATTACAGTTAAAAATGTCTTTTTGATCATAGCCAACCAGAATTATACAAAGTTATGCCTCCTATTTCTTAACTGCAGATTCATCAACATCACTTGCTTCTCCACAAACTTCATTCCAAATGATGTTATGTCTATTTTTAAAACTTTCAAGCCATCCATTAGAAACTTTAAAATCAGATTTCTTTAATTTTTTAGCTCACATTAAAGCTTGGCTTTGTAAAATGGGGGCAGAAATTGGCAAATATTTAGATTTACTGCTAACAAACCATTTCCACAAAACTTTATTTTATTTCTTCAAATCAAGTAGTTTTCTGCTTCTTTTCATATTCTCATTTCCTTTTAACCATTCATCCATAATTTTTTCTTCATTTTTTAAAGTGTTGTAGATCTGAGTCTTTCTGCACTTAAACTTGTCCATTAACTAACGTTCAGTCAATTTATCTTTGTTATTTAGTTCAATAACTTTAACTTTTTCATTTAATGTTAAAGCAGTGTTTTTTCAAGACGTTTTGGTGAATTTTAAAACAAACACAATTTATAAAATTACAATAAACCGATATATATACACAATAAAATACAGTAGAGTAATAAGATACAGACACAATACACAACAATACAATAAAGCACAAACACATTAATTGCTACACAGAAAAAATAGGCATGAACGTTGGGTAACTCGACATACAGGACTAGTTTACAAGTAAGTTTACAGAAAAGAAGCAGAGAAACGACACATAGTAAACAATGACATCATTTTTATGGAATGTATATGGCTCAACTATAGTTGTTCTCTGCTTGCATGTTCAACCGCCAATTCACTATCTGGCACAGCTTCCTTATAGGCTACTGTAACTTTTTAATCATCATCTAAATATTCTGATAAAATAATCAATTTTTTTCTTAATATCCATAGAGTATACAATATCTTTTCTGTATTATTCAGGATGCCTAACTTTCTGTTTCTGCATTGTCGAGTTTCTGTATTATACAGGATGATTTACACTGATTTTCCACTTTATTAATAGGAACAATATTATTTTCCCAAAATCTAAAGGTTTCTCTCTCGTTCAGGATCCATTTTGAACAGGTTTTACTGAACATTTTTTTATAACCAAAAATTTTTAAATAATGATATATGAAAAAATATTTACAAATTTGCAAACTTTAGTGCTGAGATAGTATAGAGTTAAATGCTTCCTTTCCTATGGAACACTGACAAACTGAATTCTAATCTGGTTGATACCCCAATTAATTTTTCATGCAATTTTTTCCTAGGCCAGTATTTCCTTGTTTTGGACTTTATTTTTTAAGAAGAGATTTTTCATCTGTCAAAAAATAAAAAGTAAAGTTCAGTATACCTGGATGGCATGAATCTGATCATCATGAATGCTGGATTCTGTTTTGTTCAGTATGCTTGAAGCAGGCCAAACTGGAAGATTCAAATAAAAATTAAGAATCTCTTTCATAAAATTTGCATGTTTTGCCATAGATCCATCAGATCCTGAAAATAAGAAAAGGACAACAAGATTTAAATTTAATTAATTAAACAGTAAAGAAAGATAAAGTAAGAAATTAAATAGCATGATCCATGAGGTATGGATTTAAATGTCTTTCTATTTTATTGTATCGGACTATTCTATGATAATTCCTTTCTATTATATTGGACTTAAATGGTTTTCTATTCAAGTATACTGATTTAGTGACGCAAACATTTTCTGAAAAGTTTCCAAGTACTACTGTCCTTACCATAATGCAGTTTGAAATCTTATCAAGAAATTTCTCTGATTGAAGTGGAAAACCATCTAAACTAAATGAATATAAGATGCTTGATATTTCAGATGCTATGGTCGAAAGTCCATCAAAATCAATGAGTAAGTTAGCACAGCAGCAAGATATTGGATTTGCTACTGCACATAAAGCTGTAAGAAAAGAACTGAAACTTTTCCCCAACAAAGTAATGAGCGAGTGTTCAAGAACTGGAACCTACACTCTTTCTTGAAAATACAGTTAACAGTGATTGTTATTGTGCTGTTTTAACAAACTTCATTAGTCATTTAACAGAAGTGGTAATCAATCATGGTTGGTTCCAACAAGATGGCGCCACAGCATACACAGCTAACAGGTCAACATTTTTACAAAATGTCTTTAGTGAACAAATCATTTTGAGGGGTTTTGTAGCCTGCAAAATTGCCTGATCTGACCCCTCCAATAAGTTTCTATGAGGACAGCAAAACAAGCAGTGTATCACAACAGACTATGCATGACTGATAAACTAAAAACTCCAATAATGGCATATGTACAAGACATTCCAGAAATCTGCTGGTTAAAGTGTTTGAAAACAAACTGAAATGTGTGCAGCATTGTACTGATGATGGAGAAGGTCATTTTCAACACATTTTATAAACTATTCTAGTTATTGTAATATCAGTTTCAATAAAATAATGAAATAAGAGTACAAAGTAATAATTAAGAAAGTTTTGTCATAACACTTCCATAATTCCAGTGCATAGCAACTTTCCAAATGCTATGAATATGCAAAAAATACATTTTAATAAGAAGATTAATGTTAATAAGATACTGGTATTAATGATAACAATTCAAACAAAGAAGAAATCCATTAAGACATAAAGTTTTGGTTTTCTTTTTCATCCGTTTAAAAATTAAATTTGCTGATGAGCATGTGTACATACTCATGTATATGCATAATATAAGCTGATCAGGACGAAATGATTCCGGAACCGATTTAAACTTTCTCCATACTTAAAATCTCAATTAAAAAAAATCGGTTTGCGCCTCCACGTTGGTTCGTCTGGATAACCAGTTAGAAACGTGGAGATTTCTACTGGTGAACTAAATCGGAATCACCTCTCTGGATCACATCCAGAGTTGTAACTCGGGAATTTATTCCCACCCAAGGCTGACTTGCCTTTGAAAGTCAAATATGGAAGGTCTTTTAAGAAAAAATCCACCGTCTGGTAAATACCAGAGAAGGCTGCACTCGGATCCGGTGGGCAGCTGCTTAAAAGATAACAATGAATCGGAGCATTTGGAAACACCCAAAAACAACACAACTTCAAAATTGAGGATAAGACACAAGCAAATAAACTACATTGCCACTCACAACATTAATTCTCTAACTCAACCCGGCAAACTAAAAACTCTAACAGACATAATGGACAAACAAAATATCCTAATCGCAGGACTTCAAGAAATGAGAAACACCGATCGAGAGCCATTTGAATCTCAGGGTTACAGAATTTACAAAGGAATCCCCGGGAAACGTGTGATGAAGAATTGCCCACAGTTCGGAACAGGATTTGCAATCAATCTTAAAATAATTGACTCAGTCGTAGAATTTAAGTCTTACTCCCCCAGGATTTCAACCTTAACCCTAAAATCAGCCAATAAATTCTACACCATAATAAATGTCCATGCTCCCACCAATGACAAAAACAATCTTAAAAAAGATAGAGAAGAGATGGACAAATTCTGGGAACTTCTTGACCAAACTGCAAACAACATAAATAAGACCCACATGAAGATTTTAATAGGGGACTTTAATGCCCAACTTGGTAAAGAACGAAGATATCGTGATATTATCGGAAAATGGCCTGCCCAAAAGAAAACTAACAAGAACGGCCAAAGACTTGTCAAATTTTGCAGAAACCATAATATGATCTCAAAATTCACCTATTTTATGAGAAAACCAAACAAACTGAAGACTTGGAAACACCCAGATTGGAAAAAAGGAGAATGGCAACTGGATCATGTTTGCATGGACCGGAATTATCACAAGGAGATTTATAATGTAAAAGTCTTGAGAGGAACAGATACTGGATCGGACCATTACTTAATTAAAGTTAAAATAAAATTCACCCCGCATAAAAAGAAAAAATCCCAACCTAAAAACAAAAGAGCTTATGATCCACATAAATTAATAAACAATGCCATCTTTGAAGAAACAACAAAAAAAATCAAATTAACTAATAATTTAAAAGAACTGACATCCCAACTGAAAGAAATAGCTGAAGAACTAGCCCCTATAAACCCAAGAAAAAAACACCAATGGTGGAATGAAGAATGTGACAAAGCAGTCAAAGACCGACACCGGGCTTGGATCAACCACCAAACCCAGAAAACTGAAGAATCTAACCATGAATTCACCAAACAAAGGAAAATAACTCAGAAAATTATAAGAGGAACCAAACGACAAGCCCAAAAAAACTTGATTCAGCAAATAGAAGAAAGTTCCAAGAAAACTAATTTCCGAGACTATTATAAAATTTTTGGTCAGGCTCTTCAAAGATATGAACCACCCACCCTTATGATGAAAGGAAAAAAAGGAAATATGGCCCACACCAATAAAGAAAATGCTGAAATTTTGGCAGAAACCTTCAATAGACTCCTCAACTGTGACGACCCCCCAGAGCTTTTTGAGATTGACACTGAAACTCCAGTTAAAATTTCACCAGTAAATATCAACCCGCCAACAATTCAAGAAGCTCTCGCAGCCTTAAATGAAATAAAAAACTACAAAGCAAGCGGAGAAGACCAGCTTTTCGCAGAACTCTGGAAACACTCATCAGTTTATTCAGTCAAAACTTCCCTACATCTATGCCTCGTGAAAATATGGAACGAAGAAAAACTTCCAGAACACTGGACCACAGCCCTCATCCATCCATTACATAAAAAAGGGGATAAAACTAATCCTGAAAACTACAGAGGCATATCTCTCCTGGATTGCACATACAAAATCCTGTCGAGAATCATATACAACCGATGCAAAGACCAACTTGAACTGGAACTTGGGGAATACCAAGGGGGATTTAGGCCATGGAGAGGTTGCCCGGAGCAAATAATATCCCTAAAATTTATGATGGACTTATATAAAAGACGGAAAAAACAACTAATAATCACCTTCGTCGACTTTAAAAGGGCCTATGATTGTATACACCGACCATCCATGCTGAATATTCTGAGAAACCTGGGCCTTCACCCTAAACTCGTAAACATGATAAAATTAACTTTAACCAATACCCAGTCCAGAGTGAAATTCAGAGGTGAACTCTCTCAACCCTTCTACATAAAAACTGGATTGAGGCAAGGAGACGGCCTCTCACCACTCCTTTTTAACTGCGCCCTTGAATTTGTCATGAGAAAATGGTATGAAATAAATCCCAAAAATATAAAAATGGGTACTAAGAAAAACTCCATCACACTAAATTGCCTAGGATTTGCAGATGACCTCGCTCTTTTAGCAAATAATATTCAAGAAGCCAAAACACAAATCATGAGCCTTCAAAACCTAGCACAAAAGATAGGGCTTCATATCTCTTTCGAAAAAACTGAACTAATGGCCATAGATCCTCTGGTAATAGAGCACATTACGGTAAACAATCAGAAAATTAAAATAGTAAAACAATTTAAATATCTAGGGGAAATAATAACTTATAATTTAAATGAAAAAGTGGCATGGCAAAACAGGACAAATAAAATGATTAAATCCCAAAAATTAACTTGGTCAACATATAACAAAAAATGCCTTTCTGCTAAAACAAAACTTAAACATTATAAAACTGTAGTACAGCCAGAAGTCACCTACGGAAGCGAGACCCTTTTCAAAATCACTCAGAAAAACCGAATTGAAAAAATTCTGAAAATAGAGAGGAGAATTGTCAGAACGTGTATCAATAAAAAACACCAAAAAGAAGGCCAATGGTGGATTGTGCCAAATGAGGTGGTGTATCGAGAAATAGAGCCTGTTACTGATACTATGCGGAAAAAAAGAATCTCTTTCTTCGGTCATCTCATAAGGACACCGCAAACAAGACTGTCAAGAAATATCATTGGAAAGCTCTGGTTCCAAAAGCTAGAAGTAGGATGGATCAAAGAAATTAGAGAAGATATGAAAGAATTGGGAATTTCCCTGACTGACCTACAGAATAAAACTGGAAAAATTACAAAGCTAAAAGATAAAAGCATTAGATTTAAACAAAAGACAGACAAACGACAAAATACAACGAAGAGGGTGTTTACGGATGAAGAAAAGAAAGCAAGATCTGAACGGATGAAGAAATACTGGGCAGCTCGAAAGAGTAAAATAACACGCTTTTCTCAGAAAAGATCCAACTAAAATTGACTTAAGTGGTCCCATGTTGGCCGTAAAAGCATAATAATAATAATAATAATAAGCTGATCAAACTATTATTGCAACTCACGTTACTATAAATCTATATCCTTGGCGAAGTGATAGTGTCTTGGTCTTTTACACAGGGTTCCCTGGTTTGAATTTCAGTCAGCAGGGCATTTTTCATATGTTAAAAAATTCCATTTCCATATTCCCACGCGTTTAGCATGGGAATATGCACGCTAAGAATATAACTTCAAAGCTTTTATAGTGAATTCGTCAAGCAAAAAAAAACCTCATAATAATCAAAAGATTGACAGATGAAACTCAGACTATCTTCTCTAGTAACATAATTAAATTCATGTAACAAAGATAATCTTTATTAATTAGACTGTTTTTGTAAAAAATTAATTTATACAGAAAATATCAGTAAAAGGTATCATTATGCAACATCTTTTAGGCAAGTCCAATGTAAATATCATGTTTACATAAGATATTGTACTTTAAATCAGCAATGTTTTTTTTTTTTTTTTTAAGAAAATCCTATAATAAATATTTTATAATGAATAACAATAAATTTGTACAACATATAAATACAAACATGTATATATAGTCCCGCAATACTGATTTCACAAAGGATATTGAGGGATTACACAAATTAAAAATCCTACAAATATAATTTATTTACTTTTTAGTATCTAACTATTTAAAAAATAAGTAAATTATACATCACAAACTATAATTCTGATTCTATAAATGAAATTTCCAATAACTAATGAAAATTAAGAAGTGATTATGATATTGAGATCTCAGTTACAAAATCAATAATAAACTTTATACAATGATTATTTATTTCTACTATTATACAGCTTATATTTTTCTTTTAAATGAAACATTATAATGACACATTACTGTTCTTCAAGTGAACTCACCAAAATGTTTCTCATATTTAACCCCAAAACTGAACAATATATTTATGACTTGTACTTTGCTTGTACACTTGTGACTATTATCGTACACTGATTTCAAATGTTATGGGCCTATAACCCTGAGTCTAGGGCTTATCCTGACATAATAGCAGCTAATCCATATCCTTCTTCATTCAAGCATAATGGTTTCAATCATCTATTATCCAACTTTCTAAAGATTCTTTTCATTAATCCACTCTGTTGATGATTCTGGATTTTTCTACTTTTAAATTTATTTATTTGTATACACATTCTTCATTTTCTCTCTCTTTCTTGTTCTCAGACTTGCCATCATTAGAATTCTTTACAACTCACTTTATATATAAAATCAAAATGTATCCTAGTAAGTTATCAAATAACAGTAACACATATTTAAGAATATTTAATACCTGATAATTATCTTACAGATTATTGTGCATTATTAGATATTTGCAGTAACACAGTAAAATAATAAAAAAAGGAAACAAATTAGAAAATCCCTCTAAAAAGTAAAAAATAAGCATTAAATAAAATTGAGAATTTTAAACAAAAAAATATAATATATTAACAAACATAAAAATGCACTGAAAAGTAAAAAATAAATTATATAAATATCTAATAAATAACCAATAAATAAATGTAATATTTATTAAATTTTAAAATTAAAAGTAATGAAAATATTTAGTTATAGTGCTTATATCAGTAGTCACATGTCGGCAATAATAATCCCAGATATATTCAGATTAATTGCATAACCTAATTAAAATGAATGACACAACAAATAGTCCAATAAAACATAAGGTTTGAGCAGTAGTTTGTCAATGGTGAAACACAAATCCGTTGTTGAAATCCAAAAAGAAATTTGTGATGTTTGAAGGTGAAGTTAAAAAATGGTGTTTATTTCGAGAAACGTTTGTATCAAAAAACAAAATAGGCACCCATATGTGATCATAAATGATTTATTGAAAAATGAAAATGAATAAAACCAGAACGAGATAAATGTGGGAAGCTAGCCAATGGTATTTTGTTATTACACAATGTTTAACTGCATACTGCAATAAAAATGGTTCAAGAATTAAAATTAATTTGCTGGGAAATCTTTGAACATCCACTATACAGTCCTGATTTTGTGCTAAGAGGTTATTAACTTTTACTCCATTTAAAACAATGGTTTGTATTATAGAAGTTTGAAAATGATGATGAAACTAAAAAGACAAAGTAATCATTGGTTTAAATCACGGCAGGAAAAGTTTTTAAAGACGGAATAATAAAAGTAAAACGGTATGAAAAATGTGTTGCAGTGAACAGTGAATATGTAGAAAAACAATACATAATGTAAGATCCTTCTAATATAAGAAGTTTTTTCTACATCACTCTTTTTTATTTTTATATTAAAATAGTCTATTATTAGCTAATATATAGGGAGTTCCTTTAAAGGTGAGGCCACACTCTACAAAGTGATTCTACTTGACAAGCTGAAGAAAAAATTCCCACTGAACACAGGTCCAAAAACGCATATTTTTCTGTCTGTCTGCCACTTTGTGTTTTTAAGAAAAAAAGAACAATATTCTTCATTGACAAATTTCAAAATGGCGGTTGTTTCAATTTTCCAATCTTAAATATCTTAGTAATTATTAATTTATCAAATTGTGATGTACTATAAAAATTATGAAGCATTTTTTTGTGAACAAAATGACATCTTATTCGTAAAGAACCGATGACAAACAAGATTTAATGTAAAAAGTACGCCTAAACAGATACGGTGGCCATCTTGTTTTTTTATTATCATGGTTTCTGATACTCTGATTGTCCAAGTTTCACTTCCATATAAAGCTACGCTCTAAATATATACTTTCAAAAATGCTTTCCTGATGTTTAAATTAATTTTTGATGTAAGAAAATTATATTTCTTACTGAAAGCCCGTTTTGCCTGTGCTATTTGACATTTTATATTTCTATTGCTTTGTCCATCTTTAGTATTTCTACTTCTGTAGTAGCTGTAGTTTTCCATTACTTTCAGCTCCGCAGTACCCAGAAAATTGAGTGATGTTGATCCTCCTCGTTTAAGTCCTCCTGACCTACCCCCTTAACAACTTTTGAAAGAGCTGCTGGCCACTTTCAGGAAACATTCCTTAGTTAGTTTGGCTCTCAATAGATACCTCTTCGAAATGGTTGCACCTTTGGTCCAGCTACTCTGTATCACTGAGCACTCAAGCCCCCTCCCAATGGTAAGATCTCATGATTCACAGAGGAAGCAAAAAAGTTTAAGCTTTTAAAAAAACTCAATTTGCACTTCAATTTGCAGGTACCTTTGCCTGCAAAGGTCCTTACAATTATTTTCAAAAAATTATACTAATAGTAGATTTTGAAGGCTTTGGTTTTATTTCAAAATAAATTATTAATTACAAGTACACAATGGTTCATAAAATAGATTATGAATCGCTTATGTCAGTAAACAAACAAAATAATATTCATGTGAAAACTTGGAGTCAGCAATATTTAGTGCAAAATTTACATTTGATGAATTTTTAAAATTATGTTCATACTTTTTTTTTTATCTTTAGAAAATGGACTGAAATAAATAAATAATAAAAGTATCTGAAATGGCTTCAAACAAAAATTTAACTGTAAATTTTGACAAAGGCTAGTTTATGTAAAACAACAAAGTAAAATACGTAATATTGTTCAGAAAAGAAAAGAAATATTATTACCAGTCATCAACATGGTGTTAAGAATTAGAAGTAGTTCATTAGCAAATTCCTGATGTTCATTTATTAAATCAAGTAATGTATGAGAAATAATGGATATGTTACTGTGATCTCTCACAACTGAGCAAGTCTTTTTCAACTGGATTAGCAGCTCATTCCCGTGGAACAAAATCATTCTTTTCCACTGTGAACAACTGTGTTGGTTCTCATTTTCTACTTCTACAAAAAATACAGATATTTAAAAAATAAATTTAAAAGATAAAAATCATATAATTTAATCTCTTAATAATCTAAATTTCAGAAAAAGTTATGACATTGAAAAGAATATTACAAGAATTCTGATAAGTAAAAACATTTTAGTCAATAAATGTCAAAATATTGGTAACAACTATAACAGTGAATTATTTGCAGTTACCACAACAATTTAAAAATTAACTGAAAATATTGTTACTAATACATTCTGCTACTTTCATAAGGTAAGCAACCTTATGAATCCCTAGTTATACATCAGCAATTCCCATTTTCCTAATAGTGTTCTAAGTATACTTGAAAAAATACATAAACACTGTAATCATATAAAACTAACAAGTTTAATAAAATATTTAGGCAGAATGGCATAATATTTGGAAACTTTTTTGCTTTGAATGGTTAAATAATAATGAAATTGATCAATCTCCCGTAACTGAAAATACAATGAAAATTTAAAACCATTAACATTATCAAAATATCCTAAATCAATGTAAAAAGAACATTTATGGTCTTTAGAGGAATCTCTTTTAACTGAGAAGCAATTATAAAATTCAACAGTTCACAGATCGTTATTCAGATAAAACTACTGTAAAGTATTCACTACCAGGTGATTCAAAAAGAACTTCACAATTTTAAAAGCATATAAAAATTTGATGAGATAACTTACAGATGCAGTTGAGGTCTTATTTCATAAAAAAACACATCAAATTTGCCACCCAATATTGACTTTGGTTCAACATGGCTTCCAATTATAATGTGACAAACATCTTCTTCCTCCTGGAAGAAGAATGGACCATTCTGCCACATGTCTCAATGAAGTTCCCATTAAAGCCCATCAGGGCTAAGAACAGAGGAGGGTGGCGACCGGAAGCATCACAAGGCGGGTGTCTTCCCCTACGGGATTGGGATGTCACAACGAAGTTGCCCCCAGATATCATGGTATCACAGTGGAGCTCCTTGTTCGCACGTTGCCAATAATTCTTGGTCCCTTGACTACGGTTTTTAATAGGATGCTTTTTGCTGGACATCTGCCAGTGTGTTGGAAATGTGGTGAGTTGAAATTGCTCTTCAAAGCTCGTAACAAGGACCCCATGTAAGTTCTTCTTACCACCCTCTGACACTCTTGCCTGTAGTAGGTAAGGTTTTCGAAAAGATCTTGTACCTCTGCATTAATAGTAGGTTGACTTCTAACCATATGCTGATGGACAACCAGTACGGTTTTTACCCTGGCAAGAGCACAGAGGATGCAATTCTTAGGATAATGGATCTGGCTTTGTCCAGCGAACAAGTATGTACTCAGCGTCTTTTTGGACATATCTGAGGCCTTCAATAACTTGTGGTGGCCCTCTGCCTTGTTTCAACTTCAGCAGTGTGGGTGCACACTAAATGAGATTAGAACTCCCCCAAGCTATTTCAGCGACAGAACCGTCGTCCTTTGCGATGGCAGCTCAGAAGTAGAAAAGACCTGTTAAAAGATTGTCCACAAGGCAGTGTTTTAGGTCTACTCATCTGGGTCGTTGAGTTTGACTCTCTCATGCAGTTGTGGATGCCTAGTGGCTGCCGCATCATGGCACATACCAACAATGGGTTGCTGCTAGTCGAGGGCAACTCGCGTTGCCGAGATAGAGCTCAGGGTGACACAGGCAAGCAAGGTTCTAATGTTGTGGAGTCTTCAACATAAGATGGTTTTTAGTGTGGAGAAAACCATTATGATGTTTCTTAAAGGACCGCAAGTTGTCACCTGCATGTCGTGATGGACGGCCTTCCAATTAGGTATGTCACCATTCAGAAATATCTGGGTGTCATACTTGATGAGAGGCTTCAATTCAAGGACCACCTTCAGTTTGTTGCAAGGAAGGCCATTGATGCCTTCTTTGGTGTTCGTAGAGTCATCCATCCTGACTGGGGCTTGAATTACCATACCATGCATATTCATTACAAAGGTGTCTGTGAGGCCATAATGTATACATACTGCGCCTGTCTGGGCTCATTGTTTACAATTCCAATGTTATAGGAACATTCTATTGCGAGCCCAGTGTCTTCTGTTGTTAGCTGTTGTTGGTGGCTACAGAACTGTCTTAAGAGAGGCAGTTTCTGTGATCACCAGCATTAAACCCATTGATATTCTAGCTACGGAACATAGCAAGCAGTATGTTTTTAAGAAGGGAAGCCTTCCTTCTGGGCATTTGCGAGAACTGAAGACCAAGGTTTTGACTCTTGGCAAGCTAAGTGAAATGATTCTTCTACTGGTCGATACATGCATGGTATTTTTCCAAATGTTAGGGAGCTGTGAGCAATTAGGTGGATCTCCCCAATTGGTACACAACTCAATTCCTTTCAGGACATGGTGCTTTTAGGAATAGTTAGGCTAGGTTTGGTTTGGCTGATTCAGGCTTGTGACCGAAATGTAGGGTTGACGACAGACACTGTGGACCATGTCCTTTATGTTTGTCCCTGGTATGAACTGAACTTACCAGAGTTGTTAGGGAACTGGAAAGAGTGGATTTCTTCTTTGATCTGCGAGTCAACTGGAAGACTCACAGAGAATGGACTGTTGTGACTGGCTTCCTCTGTTTCTTCACCCTGAGCAGGACAGCGGAAGGGGTATAGTAGAGTAGCAGGGGTGCTACTCTACCCCGGGTGGCTAGGAACCGCCTGGGCAGTTGATTGGTCGGAGGTATGTGTGCTGGCACTGAGCCATGGTTAGATAGAAATTGTGGTGATTATTATTAAATGTTAGCTGTCGGTGGAACGGCAACTGCACTGCCAAGGGTATGACTTACCATGCAGTCGTGAGGTGCAGCGCTGTTTTGACATAGACAGTTTTCAATGAGTAAACATCACTGTTGGTGGGATGGTGACTGCACTGCCGAGGACATGGATTCCCATACAGCTATGAGGTGTAGCGGCATCTCGATGATGGTAATAAAGCACGTAAAGGTCACGCGGGACTCTACAATGGAGCTGAGTGGGAGTAGGAGGTTTGTCCACTTCTCCTTTGTAGACCAGACCAGAGTCCGTAAATTTAAGTTAGGTGTATGAACTGAAAGTTGAGTTCACTAAGGGAATTAGGACTAAATTTTCATTGTTGTTCATGACGGCAGCTAGAAGATCAAGCACAGGCGGCTTTGTCAACTGCAGAGGGCTGGATGGACATGCAAATTTAAGGATTTCTATGTCTAAAAAGAAGTGCATGCTTCTCAAGAGTGCACACAAATTATTGTACAGTCGTAACCACCACATTAAGTATAAAGGCTGTGTAATCAGCTGAGTTAGAGTTCATAAGTACCTAGGCGTTTTGTTTGATGAGAAGGTGCTTTTTAGCAACCACATTAAGCGAGTAGCAGTGGATGCCATCTCAGTGATGCACAAACTTAGGAGGATTGCTCAGAAAGACTATGGGTTGTTGGACCATCAAATGTACACGGTATACTGAGGTGTCTTTGAAAGCATGACTACTTACGCGGCACCCGTTTGGGCGCATAGGTTGGATATGAATAGAGTAGAGCACTTCTTCAAAATTTAAGGCCAGCGCAGAGCCTTAATTATATGCACTGATGTTTTAAAACAACCCCTTATGAGGCTTCGATTTGGTGGTGAAAGTTCGGGCAGCCATGTGGAAATCGCGAAGAGGTTGGGAAGCTGAGATATTTGGGATGCGGTTTCGAGCTGAGCCAGTACTGGAGTGGAACGGCGATCACAATGCACTGAATCTAAATTTTGCTCAGTTGCCCATCTCCCGTCTGTGGAAGAGGCTGCAGAGCCTCGCGATGGATGCATGGCACACCAAAACTAAGGGAAGATTCCCTTAGTAAATTTATACAGGACCTGGGGGGATGGTGTTCCTCACACTTGTTTTTAAGGGCAACAGGTGCCCAGGTGCTCACCAACTATGTTAATTTAAACCAATATCTGTTTCGGTTCCGCCTGGCAGCTGATGAGCTGTGCGTCTGTGGGGAGGTCCAGTCAAATGAGCACCTGATGTTTGACTGCCCTGCTCTTCGGGGGGGCCAGAGACCAGGCCACTCTGGAACTTAAGAGGTCAAGGGGAAAATGGGCCACTCACAAGCGGCGAGTCAATATGGCGACAGCTGCATTGTTGGACTGTGCAGGAGTTCCTTGATGCAGTTGCTTTGTTCAGCTGACATCAGTAGTTTACCTAAGGAGAAAAGACTCCTACTGCACTACTGTAGGAAGCTAATCTAGAGATATATGTGGCTGACTACCAGCCAATTAAGGCTCCAAGCGCTTTAGTATGGCGGACAGGTTCTTGCTGGCATTCAGCGACCTAGGCATGGCAGCAAATTGATGTCCAAACAAAATGAATTTTAATTTATGGATGTCATAAATATTTTTAGTAGTTGACAGGGTGCGCCTACCCATTTTAGCAAATATATGACAAATGAGCAGTTGGGACATGTAAGCCGATGGTATATAGCACCGCGCTTAGTCTGCTCACGCTGTTAGGTAAGCTCTAGGAGCTATTTAGGATACTGGTCGCTAAACTGTTTCGAGGCTCAGTAGCCGTTTGTGGCACAGACATTTGGTCGTATGCTTTAGGGCGACCAAATGGGGTGGTGGCAGGAGAAATGCCAAGCAAACAAAAAAAGAACATATCCAAGTGTTCAGTCAGATATGAGACCAGTACTTCATTGTGTTGGCTTATGGATTCCAATCACTCCAACTTCTTGGAAAGAAATTTCTGATTCTCCAGAAGGCTCAACTGATGAATCCTCAACTTCAATAGATAATAATTACATTCCAGAAGAATCATACACTGAACCTCACCTCAACACACAAGCAGAACTGAGAGACCTAAGGATACTAAAATTTCAGTATATAGAAATCGAAACAAAAATACTTTATAACAGATATACTGAAATACTTTAGAACAGATCATTTAATTTGTTCCTGCCATGATGTTAGGGGGCTAATGTCTGAACTGGACATGATTGGTGTTTATTT
Organism: Lycorma delicatula; assembly: GCF_047948215.1. Taxonomy (NCBI): domain Eukaryota; kingdom Metazoa; phylum Arthropoda; class Insecta; order Hemiptera; family Fulgoridae; genus Lycorma; species Lycorma delicatula. Next base: position 249,213,158 of record NC_134455.1, read on the forward strand.
ATAGACTCATCAAAAAGATGCTTGTAGGCAGTGTTGTTGCATAACTCGAATAAGTTTTCTTCTATACCAGTAGTGCATGCAGTAGGAATAAAAGAAACATATGAAAGTATTTAAAAAATTTTTAAAGCTATTAAGTATGATGAACACTCAGGGTGAATCATTGCTGACCTGAAAGTGATAGGGCTTCTTCTTGGACCCCAGAGTGACTTTACTTTGTAAAACCACTCTGGCACAAGAAGCGCATAGTTTCTTGTGTTTGTGTGATAGTTGGGCTACAGATAAACACTACAAAGTTAAAGACTGGAGAAAAAGAAATCAGTTTATCCCAGAAAAGGAAAATATTGTCAATATTCCCCTTGTCAAAGTAGATTGTATCATTTTACCACCACTAAACACAAAACTAGGCCTAATAAAGAATTTTGTAAAAGGACTAGTTAAAAGATGGAAACAGCTATATAGTTGAGGTTTTTTCACAATTAAGTGAAGCCAAAAGAATATTTATTGAGTCACAAATAAGAAAATTAATTTGTGAAAATATATTTAACAGCAAACTGAATCCTAAAGAACTAGAAGCATGAAAGTCATTCAAAGTTATCTTTACTGTTTTTCTTGATAACATAAAAACTGAAAACAATGTTCAACTTATAAATGAACTCTTAGTGAACTACAAAGTTTAGGCTGCAATATGTCATCAAAAATTTATTTTTTACATTCTGATTTGGACTTTTTCTTTCAAACCTGGGTAAAATCGGCAATGAACAATGAGAAAGGTTCCACCAACATATATTGCAGATGGGTCAACTTTATCAAAGCAGATGGGATAAATCTATGATGAGTGATTACTGCAAAGAGAAGACTTCACTGAACACAAAAGGAAAATAAGAAAAACAAAATTAAGATAAACGTAAATGTTTGCAAAATAAAAGTAGGTATTTTAATTATAATTATTATTTTTGTATTCTATTATTTAAGAAGTTTCTCAATATTTTAAAGGGTCATAACTAAAAATCTGAGGGTGATGAAAAAACTGATTTCATTTTAAGATTCAGCATAAAAATACATTCTAATTCACCTACTTTTGTTTCACTTCCAAATTGTTATTTTTTTTTCTGTTGACCTGTGTAATCAATCAAATATATTTATCAAAAGCACTATTTTGAAACTCTAAACCTCTTATTACATTACATCTGGTATTGTACTTTTTATAATATATTAAGGTTAAATAGTATTCATCTTAATTAAAAAATTAATTATTATCTCTTTTTATTGAAAGAAGAATTAATTTTAAAAAATACTACAAATCATCTTGCAAAAATGATTTGTAGTATTTATTTTAATTAATATCTATTAATATCTATTTTATTTAATATGTGAAAGTTTTGCTCTTGATTCTGGTTACTTGTAGCCCTTTTATATTGATACACCATATATATTCAACTACCGTTATCATACATAAACCACCTTGTATCTAACAGATTGAGTTTGTGTTGTCTGACGATGTGTTTATTTCATTACAGAGTATATCTTGTTTTGAATCTTTATTTTCTGTGCCTGGAATAGAGTGATAGAATAGAACAATACATTGAGCTAAATTTAAACAAATTGTTTTAACAACTATTAAACAACCTGGAGACTGTAAGAAGAGTTCCAATGTAGCAACATGGTTTTACGAAAGAAAAATATCATGCCAGCACTAGTATCTCTTGTAGAAAAAGTTGTTTGGACAATGGAGAAAGAATAATTAATTTTTTTTTTTAATTTTAGATGGTCTTTTAAAAACAATTGATTGTTACATTTTGATATTATGAGTAAAAATTAAGATCTGTTGAAACTTCGTTGAGGCTTATTTAAGAAAACAATGTGTTGAAATGAAAATGATAGATGGTACAGATAAAATTAGAAAAGTAAATTCAAAAGATCATTAAAGATATGTTTAATTACGTTAATACATTCTATTAAATCAATGAACTCTTCCTCATAAAACTAGATTTCCTACATTATATTTTATTTAATATAATATAAATCATATTACTTTGGAAATGGTAGTAGTGATAGTAATCATTATATTTTATTCTGGTAGTTTTACTGTTTTAGTTTATTTCACTCTTCCTTCTTTGAAATTCTAGGATTTGCTTTTAAAAAAACCCACACACAATGAAACATTACCATTAAAGTAATGTTTTGTTCTATGGCAAGTTCGTGAATATATCTATAATTACATTTCCATTAAATTGCTTTGTGTCTCAGAAGGTTGAATTTGTATTTTCTGTTCCCATACATTCCATTACAGATGTTTTATCTCAGTAACAGTACCTAACAAAAGGACTTCAATATGGTACTAATCTCCAAGAGAAAATAATATCGTAGAGATTTTCTACTGATGTAAAAATCACCCATTTCCAAAATTTGATCAACCATTTTTGGAAAACTGTTCCAAATTTCAACACCAAAATTGTGGCTACATTCAATATGAAAGATTTAAATATTAGCTTCAGTATTACATTATAAGTCAGAGTGATAATCAAGATTACCTCTAAGAGTAGCTTCATGAAGTAGAGGAACTCCAGAGACATCAATTTTTACAGCGTGAATAAGACAGAACAACAGGCGATTCAGGTGAGTTTTAGATGATAAAACCTGTGGTAAGCGAGTACCCAGCAGAAGAAGATAACCATTTAAAAGGTTCATTTGTGAAGTCACACCTTGATAACAAGAAAAAATTATTAACACTATTAAATAACAAATTGGAAACATTACCTCCATTACATTACATTACCACCTTACATTACCTCAATAATGAATTAAAATGCTCAATGTATTAAATATTCATTTTAATAATTCAAAATATTTATTAAAAATATTGTTTTCATAACTTTAGTCCCATTTTTCTTCAATCAATTAGCAAAGTAAACTTAATTCATTTTTATAAGATAAGGAGACAGGCTACTTGTGTGAAGGTTGACAGAATGTGCTCCCTAGACTTACAAAGTTTTACTTTCATTATTCCTCCCATTGTAGCATGAAGTATGGATCTTAAATTGTGTAGCCAACTTCTGTTTCATTAGTTTATAATATTAATTAATTCAATAATGACGACTGAATTAAAGATTCATTATAAGAAAACAAGAAGTAGCTTAAAAGTCCAGCCAATCCTTCCTGCCTTTTGTCTAAATATAAAATAAACTGGAAAAAGTAGGAAAATAACAAAAAAAGGTTCACAGATCAGCAAGACATAATGCTAATCTTTGAAATACATTTTACAAGATTCATGAGTTTTATTTTTTATAATAATAAAAATGTTACAATAGAAAATTTTTTTTCTATTTCCAACATTTTTTTAGAATATTACAAGTTTATGCTGTTTGACAAATGAGAACAGAGCTAGATGAAGACACTACATAAAACAAAAATTTATGTGGTCTCTGTTATAAATTCATAATCATCACTCTTACTCTAAATCCAACACCAAAGTATCAACACTTTCAAGGTGATATATTTACATCACAAAGAAATTACGGATATATTCCTTTTTAATAATCATTTTGCATATATTTTCTGTTTTCTGCTGTACCTTTTTGCACTATTCAGAATAGAATACCTATTAGAATCATAATCAAAGTAGAAATTTTCTGTTTTCAGCAGGTAGTTAAAAACTGAACTGAATGATTTAATGTGATTAAATAAGCCCCGCAATGAAGAGTACTACTTCGACAAAATATTGGAGGATTATGAACACAGAATGTATTAAAACTTCCATCATACCACCCTGAATTCAATTTATATGAGCTGCTTTTAGGGAAAATAAAAATTCACATTGTGAAAGAAAATATGTTACAACTAGCATAGATGAAGCTGTCAAAAGATACTAGTGATACATATGACATGGATAGGATAGTCAGTAAATTAAAAAAACCTTATCCTTCCTTTTTGTTAAAATAAAGAAATGAAAATGTTAAAAATCTAAAAATAATAAATAAAATTAAAAAAAATTGAAGTTAATCAAATAAAAATATATATAAAAAAGTGCATATATAACATAAATAAAAACATTATTAAGCCAGACAACAAATAGAAACAGACACAAACAGCACACTCATGTAATTGCGTGCAAGTAATTGTGTAGCATCTGTTATGCCTCCCTGCAGGTCCAACAAACTATTTTTGTCCTATGTGTTAATTGAACTAATCACTAATAAGCAATAATTTACTACAACTTCCTCGATCTTATAAAGACATCTATTTTTACTACTACTTCCACTGCTCAGTGAAATGTGATCTTCAGTTGTATAACCAATTTCTGTTACTTAAGAGAAATAGAGACACTTTAATCTACCTTAATTCTGCTAGATGAACTGATAAAATAATTTTACAGAAAGAAATTCTTACTTGAAATTATTTATCGTCACTATAAACAAATCTAATTTGTTAATTATTTGTCCAGTTATAAAATTTCAGAACATTTAGAAAGTTATAACAAACAGTTTCTGAATCTTTTACAAGAAATTAATAAGTACTTTTCTAGATAATGTAAGTTTAACTGAGTAACATTAAAGACATAAATGAAAGAAACTAGCAATCTATAATAATGTAATTATTTATTAAATTTTGTACTTTAACATTTAGTTTAGCATTATTTCATGTCTTTGTATTTAAACAACTAATATGGACTTTAATCGCATCTATTTTTCTATCTTATCTGAAATTCTATCAGAATATCTGATCAAGACACATTATGATCTATTCTGATCAGAATAAAATATTTATTTATCTAATTTTTAGTCTGTCACTGGAAATCCTTGTACCAGGCTGTTCAAAAAATATATGCACACTTTAAAATAGAATAGCTATTATATTATTGTGAGTATTACAATATAAAGGGAAAAATTACAAGATAGACACAGTGTTTTCACGTTATTTCAATAAGTACTCAAACTGTAAACCACCAGTTGCAAAAACTTTTGAGCACAATGTTGTACATTCCTGGTGACATCTTCCAAAAAAGCCACAGGGATTGCTTCAAAATTTCATGGCGCAGTTCCACTTGTAACTGTGGCATCTTACTCTACATTATGTTGTTGATGGTCCCTTCAAGTAAAAATCTAGGGGAGATAAATGAGGCAAAGAGGGAAGTACTCAATCGGACCCCTTTGTCCTAATCAATGTCCCAGGATAGTGTTATCCAAGTAGGCATCCAAATCTACATGAAGGAATGGGATTGCCAACGAAGCCATAATGGATAATAAAATTAATGTGTCCAACAGCTCTAAGAAAACTTGGCCAGTAAAAGAACGGTCAAACTAGTTTTCTTGATGATAGCCCACACCAGACAGTGAACAATGCTTAATGTGTTGACAGTTCAGTTCCATATCCCTGCCTCCACTGTTTTTACATTTCACAGATATTCTCGAACGTCCAATGTTTTCCACTTCAGAATGTTTTTTTTCTCCTTGAATGACAGCTGAGTTTGGGCCAATGCTGCACTTTCTCAACTGACTGCATCACATTGCATCAATTAACACTAATGCCATCTGTTGTTGTAGAGTGATAATACTACACATTAAATATATAGCCAATGTGAATTAAAGTGTATCACATGTATGACATGCTTTTAAAGTATTTATAAATTTTTTTGAAAATGTATAAATACTTATATTTTATTCAGTAACTTATAGTCAGCAATTAAACTTAGAAGATAATGAGTCAAATTCATGTTTATTATTACTATTGAGTATAATATTAAAATGTAGAAAAGTAGTTAATTCTTATTCCACTTCCTGTAACATAACAGACCATAGTAGAGTGAATGCCATATGAACAATGAAAATGAACTTACAGTTCATGATAATTATTGAAAATGAAGACTATGAACATAAAAAATTACATAGGCAGTGGCTGTTTTACCATACAACTTGGTGTGTATTAAAGATAAGAAGAATATAATTGATAATTATTAGTTATAAATTTACAAAATATCTTTACAAAATGGACAGTCTGAAATTTTCTTGTAGCTCAACTAAGGGTTGCTTTTTTTGAGACACTTAAGAAAACAATTTTAAGAAACAATGTAGTTATTTGGGAGGCTAAAATAATAAAAAGATAAGACCTGAAACACTTAAAACAAGATAAATTTTGCTTTCTATATCACATGACAAAAACATACTGTTATAAATAGAACTTTAATAATTTGAAATTATTGATGAATTGCTCATGTCACCACTATATCAATCAGTCTGTATTTTCTTTTCCTTTTACATTTCATAATCTGTTCATCTTAAGTGGTACTCTTCACTTTTTAACTTGTAATATTCTTTTTACCAGCCTCTTTTGGGTAACTTATATTATCAAATAGAAAGTCAAGTCCTTGTTAAAAGTAAAAAAAAAAAAAAATGGTTATTTCACTGATTACTTCACTTTAGACCTTAATAAGCCATAAAATTATTTTGGGGTTGGCATCTGCATTACATCTGAAACCTATAATTAATTTCAAAAATGGATGGAGCTCCAAGAATAAGGCATATCCAACAAGTGTTGTAAAGTGTCTGGTTAATCAGGCTACTATAGAATGGGAAAAAGAAAAGAAACAACAATGGGTCAAATGGGAAAAGAAAGTAACAACAGAAGAGGAGAACTAGATAACAAAAAAGAGAGAAATGGAGATATATTAAATGGATTTTAAAGATGCTACCATAAATAGTTTGTCACTGAAAAGGCTACGGAAATTATTAATTTTATGGAGGAGAAAGAAATATTAAAATGTTAATCCTACGTTAAAAAAGTAGAAAGGAAAGTATTTACAAATGGATATAAACTGCATTATATAGAATAAAAATAAGGAGAAAATGAAGAATTAATGTATCAAGGATTTATATGATGCAACACAAATATCAAACTACTACTTGCAAGATAAGTCACCATTGTGCAAAATTTTACAACTGAATTTCTCAAAAACAGTTCTTATGACTGATAAAATTTTAACATAAACACCATTTTTGTGCTACTGGTAATTTTTTTTTAAACAATTGAAAACAAGAGAGAAATTTTTGTAAGGTAAACTAAATAATAAATAATACTAATTTATGCCAATAAGGCATAAGAAGTATTATTAATTTATATTATTTTGGAGATGAAACTATGTATTATTAATTTATATTATTATGGAGATGAAACTATGTATTTATGATAATACTGATCAAAGGACTAATTTGTAACAAACATTGGTATAGGTAAGCATAGAACTACGCATAAAAAAATCATCTCTTTCTCATCTTCTCAATTTTGAATACATTCTATAAAATCAAGATTTTTTTAAAAATCAAATTTTCAAATTAATTAATTTCTTTGATTTGATCAAAAATTAAATATTTTGAATCAAATTTTTCTGTTTTCTGGGTATGAAAATAGACTGGTAAAAACCTTACCTGAACTAAGAACAACTCTAGGAAATCTTGTAAGAAAAGAATAGAATGATTCCTCTATGTTCTCAAAAAATGACTTTTCTGAATCTGATTCATATCTACTTGAAAACTTTTTCAGAGCCATACAGCTATATCTTTCTATCTCCTCCATTTCATCCTGGGAGAGGATTATTAAAGATTCCATCAATGTACTTAAAGATGGCTTCATGTTCCTGTTTGATCATGTAATTTAAAAATCAATATCTTACTGAGTTAATTAATCTAATACATAATAAAATAATAATCCCATAGATTAACAATAACTGCATTAAAACAAGTAGGTTTAAAATAAAATAAATAAATTCATTAAGATGTATGCAATACTAAATAAATAATCACAGGAAAATAAAATAAACTAATAATAAGTATCACTGCATCATTAGAACTATATACATATATATGTACACGCACAAACAAGTACGTATATTTACATTGTTCATTAAGATGATTATCATATATTTAACTATTCATGGTTTATGAATAACTTACCACATAAATTTTATTAAAATAAGCCACAACTGTTATGTGAAAAGAAAAAATTAATTGACAAAATAGTAAAAAAAAACAAACAGTAAAAAAGGTACAGCAAGGGCTTGTAAACATACACAATAAGACTTGAAAACACCTTATATACTGATGGAAACGTATACAAAGATGAATTTTATAAATTTTGCTTTCATTAATTATTAATTGTTTCAGCCTATCAAATTAGGCTTTTTCCCTCCACCTAGAAGACTACTTGGAAGGAAGAAGGAGGGCCCATATATGATTAACATGATTGACTTTTTTACTTGATCCAAAAATAGTTTTTTTTGAAAAAGAATAATTAGAACATCAAAATACTTTTTATTTTCATAATTTGAAGGTGAAAATAATTTCAATGTTAATTAAATAAAAGCTTGGGTTGCAAGAAATTCCAAACTTTTTGAATAACTGAGGATTTTATGTTCCTTTTACATTGCTATTACGTTGAAAATAATGTTTGTTTATCACAAAATTTATCTACTTTTTAGGTAGGTTTCATAAAAAAGCTACCTATTGTAATGAGTACCAAGATTCAATTTTTGAAAAATTTCAATATATCTTCACACGTTTCTCATCCTCCAGACTCCAAAATCACCATCAGTTCAAAAATGTATATATACATTTATATATATATATTTCACTTTCTTGTGGATGTGATAACTGCCGTAATTTTATGCCAATCACTTTCAAACTGATACATAAAATATAACGATCCAAAATCTCGTTCAGGTTTGTTAATGGGAAAAATCGGACCATGGAGGTGGAAATGGGGGGGCTTTTTAAAAAAAAACAAAATATTGCTATAACTTTCTTATTAAGTAAAATATCAAATTCGTTTAAAATATAGTATAATAGGTTTGGTGAGACGAGTTCTTACCTTATGCAAATGTTATCTGGTCACGGTAATTTTGAAGTGTATTTTTATGGAATTGGGAGGAGAGAGTCGCCTGACTGTATATATTGTGCTGAACGGGACTCAGTTGAGCACAGCCTCTTAAAGTGTGAGGAATAGATTGAACAACATATTCGGGCTAGTATTGCAAATCTGGAGCCGGAGATTTTTATATGGTCCCGTATATGCTGATGTTGCAGAGTAACTGGAGGAAAGTGGAGGAATACTTGAGGGAGGTGCTTCGATGCAAAGATACGGAAGGTAGAAGAAGAGGGTTTTAGTGTAGGGTTGGGTGGACAGCCCCAATCAGGAGAGCCGGCATGCCGTGGTGTCCTGGTTCCGATGATCGACTGAGGACTCCAAGGGAGACTAGGTTAGGGGATACAAACAAAAAGACCCGATACCGGTGGGGGAATCCAGTAATGGAGTACCCCCATTAGAGTGGGCAATTAAGAATTAAAAGATCCAACCGAAGGGGGGGGCGTAGACCTACAATGGCAGTAGGTGGGGAGGCCTCTTAGGAAAGCTTTATTAATTAAAAAAAATTCTTTACTATGAATTCAATAATAATCTCAAATTTAAAAAATAACAGCTAAATTCATCATAGTATGTTTATGAAATTGTTGTGTATTACAATTCAATAACTTGTTATTGTTAACCTACTCTACTTAGGGACAGACAGGTCTATTTTCTGCAAAGATTAGGAGGATTCTGTAATATACAGCAATATAAAAGGATGTTAAGACTGCTATTAAATAATTACATTTTTTAATCATTTGATGTTACACAATTAGCAAGTAAGCCTTCCAATATTTGGAAGAAATTGTAATAAAAATTAGTCAGGTTTGAAAAGACTGCCAATTTAGTCTCAAATGATAGTTTTTTAAAAATCTGGAAACACCGACAACGCCTCTGGATGGTAAATTTTATATGACAATCTCAACATGAAAAAGGTTTGAGTCAAAATGGTTCCCAGGGCTCTAACAACAGAGCAAAAGAAACACTGCAAGGAAATTTGCACTGATATTCTGCAGCAACTTGATCAAGATCCCAACCTCTTACAAAAAAGAAAAAACATCATTGTGAGGAATCCTGAATCATCCAGTATTATGATCTACAGACAAAATGACAACTGGTGCACATTATAAAAAATGAAAAAAGCTTGTCAAAATAAGTCCAAATTCAAAGCTATGTTCAGTGTGTTTTTTGATGTCAAGGGTGTAATTTTGGAAAAATGGGTTCCAGAAGTCACAAAAAAGAATCAACATTATAATATGGAAGTTTTTCAAATCTAAGGGAAAGTTAGAACAAAACAACCAGAACTGAGTAAAGATGGTTTCATTCTTCATCAGGACAATGTGCCTGATCACACACCACTTTCTGAGAAGAAAGTTTGACTGACAAACAGATTACTACATTAGAACATCCTTCACAATTTTCAGATTTGGTACCATGTGATATTTTTCTTTTCCCTAAAGTGAAATCTCTTCTTAAAAGGAACACATTTTGAGTCAATTGTTGCAGTAAAAATGAAAATGGCAGATGAGTTAAAACAGCTGTCAGAACCTGATCTGTTACATCTCTTTGATTAATAAATAAAATTGCATTGATGTATAAAGGTAAACAGGCACCATCTTGAAGGGGACAAGCATTAGAATAGTAATAAATAAAATAAACGTAACTTATTTTATTAGTCTCATTATTTAATACACATCTCATGAGTGTCTATATATATATTTTTATATATACTCATGGTTTTAGTTATTACTACTTTTGCATAATAAATATATTTTTTTTAAGGTATAATTTTATTATACCTTAAAAACTCATCATTATGGTATTATTTGCTTTATTTAAGTTTCGTAAATTTACACAGGGTAGACTGCATTATTTTCACGATGTAATGATAAAATCACGCAGTTTTACATACTGCGATATTTTAATCCTACACCATCAAAACTCTTAAATTCACTGATCTTAAGAGTTCTGCATGTATAATTAATTTAACTCTAATCCTGTTAACATACAAGATATCATTAGGTCTCACATCATGTCTACAAGAACATAAAAAAAAGTTGTTTCATCAATGAAAGAAAAGTAGAATTCTTAGAAAAATTGAAAATTGTTGTAACGTGTAAAGCAGATGAATATGGAATAGGAACATCAACTATATCAGAAGACTAGTATTAAAAATGAAAACACTATTATGAATTATTTGTCTTGAAAAAGAAGAACAAAAGTTTTTCCAGGAAGACAATCAAGAACGCATCAAACAATCTGTGTGCTGCTGAAATACTCTTGTCATGTATTGTGTATTGACGCCACACTTCAAGTATCCATTTTTCTTGGTGCAATTCAATTCAATTACATTTACATTCTAAAATAATTCTCCGAAAAAAAACTTTTAGAAGTATTCACACACGTGGCCACAATAAAAATCCAAAAGCTTTTCCAAGTCAATCACCTAGCTAAATTTTTTATTTATAAATATGGAAAATATTGGGTCCTTTTTAAATATGTAAATTCAATCATGTTTTTATCAATCAAAAGAGAAAAAATTTTACTATAGAAATAATATATAATTTTTATATCTGAACATTATTTTATGAGTAATAGTTTTATGTGAGCCCAATAACAAGCTATTCAAACATGCTGAAATGGCAGATATGTCAATTTTGTAAAGTGCTACAGCTCTTACTTGATAAATCCAAATTAAAAAATTCAGAATGTATATTTTGTTAATGTTACACACATTTGAAATTTGTCAACTATTTTAGTTAATCAACAATCAGTCAAATAATTATGTTTGATTACTACCACTATGATTCAGGATAACATTCTGAAATACAGACACTGCATTATATGCAAAAATTAAAAAAAAAATTATATAAATTGCAAGCTTCAAAGAAGCAATCATTTTGATATTTTGAATTTATTCTTTACATATAAATTTAAACAGAGATAATAATATTTATAAATAAAATATTATTTAACAAATGAAAATTTTGAAGCATGAAACGTATACTACTTTCAGACAGTCATAAAAGTACTTTTGTTTTTAAATTTATCTATTGTTTTAAGAAAAATCAAATATACTGGTAGTTTCAAGCAGTATACTGCAAAGTTATCAATAGATGTATCTTACAGCAGAAATTTCCCTTTATTCAAAGCCTACAACTGACTTTTTCTTGCATTTATTACATCAAGACTCCTGTTTGGGAGTCAAGTGAAATTTCCACCAAAAAAAAAAGAGTGAAAAAATACAAAACAATAAACAAACAAGTGTTTATTCACAGTAATGGCAAAGTTTCTTATGAAAAATATTTTTTTGTTCACCAAACAACCCAAACACTAACATGATAACTGGGTAATTATCACTTTTTTATGGTTTTTTTTATACATAAAAGCTATTTTCACTATTAAATATTCATTAATTGACACGCTTTATAAACGTTCAGTTTCATAAACTGAACTTTGTTTCATGTAACATAAATTAATTTCTTTCTTCTAAATTTGTGTTAATAAAAATCAAAATTTTGTAACTAACTCTTATGTGCATTACTTGGGTCTGCTTTAGTTGTAAATCAAAGAAAAGAAACTTTACATGCACTCAATGCATTCACTGAATTAAATTTAGTACCAGCACTTGTGTAGTGAATGCAAACATTTTTGCAGAAACGTTCTGTTATTGGGTCCATGGACTGTTTAACACAAGTTAGTTCTTTAACAATTAATATTTTGTACAAAAAGGGTGTGATCCAGAAAAACTGGTCGGCATTTAGTTCAGCTTGTAAGCTGCAATGGACAGAAATGTTTAAACTGTCCAACATCTGAAGCTGTAACAGTAGAAACAGATTTAATAAATGATGATGTAAATAAATTTGTATAATAAGCGATAATATAATTAAATAAATCCTCAAAATGTTTTTATTACTTAAAATGTAATATATCACACATTTATTTTGTTAAAATACTGCAACACATAATTTCTTAATTGCTAACTGTGTAATTTTTAAGTTTATCTTAAATCATTTTAAATGTTATCAATATGGATGCAATCTTGCACAATTTTTATATTTTTGTCCACCATTTTGACATTATGATTGAAAAGGGATTAGGTGTTAATAAGAAAACAATGATTATGTGAAGTATAAATGAGATAAAGAAAAATATTATAATTGGTAAATGTACAACAAAGCATGGAAAACTGACATAATAACAAACCAATGAGAAAACAGTATTTTAATATCAATCTTTAAAAACAGAAGACCAGAAGACCGAGGTAATTAAATACGAAGGCTGTCCAGAAATAAATTACATTTTGAAATAAAAAAAAGAAATTTTATTATATATATTTGAAAGGGACAACCTATAACTATTTTTCTATATAGTTGCCATTTAAATTGAGGCACTTATCATAACGACAAGCTTTTCAATTCCTTCTCTGTAAAAATCTGCAGTCTTAGATTTTTGGCATCCATCTTGCACAAAACTTGTGATAACCGATACAATTTCATGCAGTAAACTTCGTGAAATGAAGCAAGAGTTTTGTAATCATAATGCGGCAATTTTATCGTTGATTTTCATCATCAATTCATCAGTCACAAGGCTAGGCCGACCAGTGCAGTACCCATCATGAACACTGGTGCGGCTATTTTTAAACAGAATGCACCACTGCCTCACTCCACCTTCACTCATTATTCCACCTCCATACACCTCACAAAGTTGCCAATGAATTTAAATTGGTTTGAGGTTTTTTTCTAGTAAAAACCTAATCACTGAATGCACCTCACAACCCGCGGGATTTTCTATCAAAGCGTACATTTCAATAATTCACAATGAACAAAGTAGAAAAATCACAGTCCACATGCTAGGACAGCTTGATGCATACTGAGTGTAGAAACGTTTTGACGCAAGATGGCAACTCTATCACCACCCATCTCCACGCTAGGCACAAACGTAAGTTACTTTCTGGACTGCCCTCGTATTATGAAATGTCAATATGAAAATAATAAATAGAATCTACCTGGAACAATGCCACATGATTTCATAAATTCCAATAGCTAACTCTTTACGAACACTATAATGACTATGATGCTGCAATTGAACCATAATACTAGAAATTTCAGCAAGATTAGTAGAGGCTTTATTCAACCATTCATTTGTCCTTCCATTCTTTTTTTCTTCCAATGTTTTCTTCTGATGACCTCCACTTTTGTGACTAGTTTTGTTGCTACTGAGTTCAGTATACTGATGAGTATTCACATTTAACAATGCCTGTTGTTCACTTTGGAATTTAGAAAATTCATCATCTTCATTATCAACCATGACTAGAACAATAATTCTATACCAGACACGAATTGCACTCTAAAACAAAAAAAAAAATCTAATAGCTTTTTTCTGATTCTTATACATTGAAATGGTTAGTTAAACCAATCTTTTTATTTAATTGAGCTGTTCAACAAATTTTAAAATCTATAAAAAAATAAGACAATTTCCTTTTTATATTATAGGTAATTGCATACAAAAGCCACAATATCACAACCACTTACATAATCAAGAATCACATTAAGAATCATTATTTTGCTTCATCAAACTTCTTTGATGAATCAAATTTTTACTATATAATAAAATATTACTTTAATAACATACACAAATAATCTGTACCTATAATACAATATCTCCTGTCCAACTCATAATCAACGCCTAGCAAACGCTAATGAACATAACAAAATTTCACTAAATTGATGAAAATTTCTTTATACATTTTTCTTGTAGTGTAAGTGCATACTAAGAAAGGATTTTTTGAAATTCTGAGTTTAAAGGGTTAAAAATGGGGAAATATTAAATTTTACTCTATTTTTAATTTCTTAGTAACAAATGAGGATATCAACTTGATTTTTGTTGTGTGTAATCTTCAGGTGAATTTCTAAATACCGGTTTCTAGATTTTTAAAATCTGACCTTGAAAGGAATGAGGAAAGGTAAAAATGTTGAAGAATGAGTGCAAATTTTCCCACTTCTGAGTACACTAAATGAGATATTCACTTGATTTGAGCTTGTAAATACTCTTCAGATAAATACCTAAAAACCATTTTAGGGTTTTTTTAATTTCAATTAAGAGGTGTGACAAAATACAGCCTGGTGGCTCAACCAGCATAGCTACTGCCATTGTAACTGTACATGCAACACAAATGACTGCACCTGTCTCCAGTTACTTGACCAAAAAAGATAAAATAAAAAATTTTAAATGAGAAACATTGTACGGTTACCTGCTAGTAGTGTTTATCTAGTAATACTAAAAATTGGGCAAAATAAATTTTTACCAGTAAGATGGATCGGTTGCCAGCTACAACTACTATTTTTAAGATGGAGGCTTACTATTTTGAAACCTACATTCTTCAGATCACTTAAAGTTTCGAGTCTTTTACTGACCACACTGTTTCTCTGAAGAAATTACAATACACCAATAGTTTTTGCAAATTGTACAGGCTTTAATTTTTATTTATCATTATTATTCTCAAAAGAACGAGTTAATGAACACAGGGGGTGCAGGGGGCAGAGCCCCATGGCTCTGATGGGAAGGGCAAGCAAAGCGAGCCCTGACCATTTGGTTATAAACTAATGCTCAAGAGCCATCAACTACTATTGTTATTAGCCACTAATAAACACAAACATGGAGTAAAAATACACTCAATTTCATTTAGCTTTAATAATCAAGAACCAATTTACTTAACATGATTTTGGCTAATGGCACCTTACAATACTTGACCACTATCAATTCCCAAGGTGCTTTTCCCACAGATATTTCAATTGTCATGAAATCATCAGATTGAAAGAGGAATAATTAATTCATTGTCTTCCTGAAGCGCCAAAGAAATTGAAAAAGAGTTTAAAAATCAAGATAATAAAAATAATAGAAAACACCAGTACTTTCTTGATTTTATAATATTTTATAATAAATAAATTAACCAAAAAGAAGAAAAATGGATTTTTACAAAAATACAAATAGTGATTAAAAGAAATAGTAAATTATAATAAAATACACTTGAATACCTGTGTAATATGGTGATTATCCAAAACGTTACGACAAGCTAGTGAAGCAGTAGATATTATACCTGGCATTATACGCATAACAGCATTTCTAGCTTTATCTCGTAATACAATATCAGATAAATCTGCTTCATCATGACACAGACAATGATGTAATATACACTGTAATGATTCCACCCTATAAAACAGAAAATAACAATATGAAATCCATTACATCTCTGTATTTACATTTACTAAAACCAATTTAACAGCATAAATTTATAATTTAGTTTCCCATTCTTCAATATAAATTACTACCATTTTATAGAATAGTTATATCCTAAAGAGAAATCCCAAATATGACCAAAGTTTGAAACTAAACCTTTTGAATGAAAGACAAAGATCTACCTTTTACTCAAAACTACTAGAAGGCCAAAAGTGTTTCTTTGATACTTGTTCATATAAGGTAATACTGAAAATATAGTCTAGAAGAAATTTATCAGTCTTTCTTCATAATCGCCCAAACCATCCCTTAATCCTTACCCACCTTTACTGGTCGATACAGCACCAGTATTTTTAATAGAATTTTGAAGAAACACCTGCTTTAAGAATATATTAAGAATAGCCCGCATAAAAAATCTAATTTTAAAGATATATGCATCAATCATTCCAATTTACCTGTTACTCTTTATTACCATACATACTCTTATTATTGATAAACATTTATTTTGAATACTCTGGTTTTGAACAAAAGAGCGACCAAGCCACATAATACTCCAGGATATTTGAAGCAGCTTTATTTAGTTGTTTACTTTATAGGTAGCTGTATCTTTTTCAAAGTAGTGACAATGCAGTTATAGCTAATTACTCATGTTCACTAGGCCAGAATGTGTTGTCCATTAGATTAACAACGAACAAAGCAGAATTAAACAACATTCAATATTGAAATTTAAATTACTGCTAAAAGCCATTCTGTCAAACTTTGACAGAGAAAGTAAATTCACCTATTTTATATTGAATTTATTTTTGGTTTAAGTTTATATCAACCTCAAAATTAAGTTCTACAATAAAACTTCAGGTATGCATTTGTGATGAAGTCTTCGACTTTTGCACTTGATCTCCTCCATCAAGAATAATAGTTAATGTTTTTTTCTTTTTCAATTTCCTTGACATCAGATTACAAAACACTACTTCTTGTAAGCCTAGATATTTTCACCCATATAGAATACACAAATTGAGTGAAAATATCTATCATTATTAAATGATTTCAAGATTTATAAAATGCAAAATAGGTACAGACTGAACCGGAACAGAAATCCAAAATAGGACAGTATACATACAGCATAATATATTGTGCAAAAACAAACCTACAAGTGCACAACAGTTCTGTTTTTGACAAAGAATCTGCCAAAAAAAAATCAGATAAATATTTCATTCAGATAATTATATACTGAACGGAACACATCAAGAACGTATAGGCGAACTACAAACGGAGAGTAAAAGATCCCACTTTTGGTTGCTGTTTTTTCCTAAAAATGTTATAATAAAACATAACATGCAAGATCTATATAAAAATTTGTTAAGACAATATATCTCAATTTTTTATTTTATAACAGTATTTATTTTCTGAAATCTAAAATTTTCAGTTGTCTGATAACTATATTATTCAATTACAATCAGTCAAATGATCTTTAAATATAAATTTTAATTACCTTAAACTAATCATTTTCTCCTGCTGAACAATTTTTGTGCACAGTAAAATACCCCAGGCAATAACTGGATAATAATTAAATTCATACAATTTATCAAGCACATCAGAAAATGCGGCAACAAACAATTCTTTAACACAACAAACAACACTTAATTTTAATTCTTCAGATACAGCTGCCACTACAAAACAAAACAAAAAAACAAATTTAGTTAATTAATTTTCAGACAAAGTTGCTTTTTGTAATTAATAAAAACATTCAATCCAATCAACTACCAGTAAAGATCTACCAGATTGTTTACCTGTTAAGATAAGCAATCTCTGTTGTTACTGCTTTTTAAACTGTTTAAAAACATTAGATCAAATATGCAGCAGATTTACTTAATCCTATTAATGTGAAAATAGAGGAATTGGAAAAGGAGGAGGGAAAATAATTTTATAAGATTCACAAAAATGATACAACATGTTTAAAAAATAACACAGGATATTCAAAGGTTGAATTCAAAGTTAGATGACATTAAGGCAGAATAAGGAATGAAAATTAAGAAAACAAAAGCAATAAGGATGAGATAATAAACCACTGATTTATCCAACCAAAAGAAGCAAGGATCAAACAAGATGGAACAGGAACTTAGGTACCATGTTAACAGAAAATTGAAAAAGCAAAAATGAAATAAAAAGTGGTATAGCAATGGCTAAAGTAGTGCTAAATAGGAAGAATCAGTTATATATTAAGATGAGGTTAAGATATGAAGAAAGATTTTGTGAAGAGTTAACTTTGGATTATACTTCTGTATGGATTAAAACAAGTGACCAAGAAAAAGTAAAAAGAGTGATCAAGAGCTAAACCTAAATTGGAACAGGAAAGCTAATTTGCCTCTCTCTATCCAGATCCCTAAATGATGTGCACATTTAGATCAACAGACTTCTAGTAATGACAGTGCTAATGGAAAAACCTGTTTAAGACGTGATTACCATTAACCAATTCTAACAATTTGAATCAAATTTAATTTATGCAGATAATTTCTTAATAAAAATAATTTAACTCTGGAGAAACAAAAACTTTGGTTCAATTTCAAATCTGCTTCGATCCAACTTGATAAAAATTTTTTTCACTCAGATTATGATGAACATAAAATCTAATAAATATTTAACACTTACACTTTGTAACTGGCTGTATATCTGCTCTTTTCTCATAAGTATTCGAAGAAATTTCATAATGAGTTATCTGAAGGAAAAGTAGTCTGTACAGTCTTATAAATGAATCCAACACTGTTATTCTAGTCAACGTCAGTAGTTCCTTCAAGCAATCAACTAAACATGTTTTAACTCCATCACTAAAAAAAAAAAAATAAATAAATAAAACAAAATATTTATTCATATAAACAAGAATCTGAATTATGTAATGTATGAAATGTTACCAACTGGTAGCAATCTTACACATAAATTATATAACATTCAATAGTGATGCTTAATAATTAGCAAACGAAAATCAGAATTAAATATTTATTTTAAATGAACAATCTCCCACTTTTTAACCCAAATCTTGATTTGAAATTATTTATTTCACTGTAATTAATTTTTCACAGAAAACTCAATCAAATGTAATCCACTAAGATCCATTACTTTTCTTAGTTGTATTATCTAAAAATTATTTAACTGGAGAAAAAACTTTGGGTTCAATTTCAAATCTGGTTTGGCTGACTTGAAGGTAAGCCACTTTTAATCACTTTTACAAATGACCATGATATGTTTGTTACATTACGGTACAATTCATTTTTCACCATTAATGTATTCTTCAAATAATGTCAAGGTGAAAATATCATCTGCTAACTGAAAAAGCAAGTCACCAGGTGGTACTTTTAAACCTCAACCATTGGTACGGTTATACATGAATTTTAAGAATTCAGAAATTTCCTGCTGTACTGATCATTTACACTGTAAATTTAACACACTCAGAAATTTAAATGTACTGATCACAACTGTTCAGTACATTTAAATAATGATTATTAGACATGCAATCAGTTCTTCAATGAATATATTCTTTGTAACAATTATTGAAGACAAATGTCTTCTTTTTTTTCAATTATTACGTCTATCATGTTAATCTCATGTTTTCATAATTTATTCTTACTGTTCAATAATAACACAAATATTCAATATAATAATATACAAGAGAAACTTTCAAAAATAAAAACTTATTTTTGAAAGTTTGCATTCATTCAACAGAATGAAAGCATACTTTTATTTTTTTCTAAAAATAATTTTCTCAAAAATATATTGTTTTTGCATTCTTTTTTATTTTATTAATTTATAAGTTACATTCGACTGTTAAATGAGATTTATTTCAAATAAAAACATTAACATTACAATATCTAGTTTTTTTTTGACTATTTAATTTGCTTTCTGATAAAAAAAAAGGAATACAAAAGTAATATTCTTCAGATATCATATTAAAAAACTATTCTACAGAAATATCAAGCAAATAGTCCCACAATAAAATGAAGCGGCTCTGTCAATACAATATAAAAATAGTAATGGTTACAGAATATAACAGAGTAATAATATTATGAATACTATACTACTACTAATATTATGAATATATTAACGAATTACTAATTAAACCTCTTTTTACGGAGATTTACAGTAATAGATTACAAAATGTTGCTAAATTGCTTTTTAGGGAAATACATCAGAAAATATTGCTTCATATGGCATCTAAATACTCTTAGAAAATTTCTCATTAAGGTTGTTAAAATTTTTCATAAGCAATTTAAATTATTTTATTTTTTGTTTATGTAAAGATCCTTAGTTATTAAATGTGGAGTATTAATTTTAACTTCAAATGAGTCTAGACCCTGCTCATGACTATTGATTAAATAGAATGAACTTTTGTACTCACTTGAATCATGAATAGCCCTAAAAGGAACTTCTGGATTTAACCCCAATTTTTAATCTTAAATTGTCCTTAAATCAGTCTTAATGTAGGGAAAATAGTTTTTGAGTAAACATATCACATTCAATTTATTACAGCAAATTTCTGATTATTATTATTTTATAAATATTCTGGAAGTCCCCAGATATCCCATGCAGTTTTCTGGAATTGGGGCTCATAGGCAGCTGATCCCTTGTTCATACATAAGAGTGAGATCTAGTCTTGCACAGACTCAGTCTGACCATAACTGAGATGTGTAGTTAATTAAAAACCAAACAGCCATAGATCACCAGTATCCAAGATACAGTATTCTAATTAAAAAAAAAAAACAACTCCCTTTATTAGGATTTGAACCTGGGGACTCTTGACTTCAAAATCAGCTGATTTACAATGATGAGTTTTACTACTAGACCAACCCGGCAGGTTTCAGATAACTACTGCACTTTTTGTACTGTCTATAATTGTTTATAATTCCAGATGTGAAAAAAAGAATATTGGGGTTTTAATTTGTTGTATATCTTTGAAGTGTACAGTTATGATTTAAGACTAGACTCAACAGCAAAAAGGACAGTTTTAGTTCTGTGCATGGCATACATTGATTCCTTGTTTTTCTACTTGATGGCATTTTGATCATACTGTGTTCTGTGACGAGTTATCATTTCAACATGTCAACACACATAATGTGTATGTAGAGATAAAAAAATGCCCATCAAATATTACAATGTGAAAAGGACTCCCAAAAATTAAATGTTTTCTTTGCAATATCCAAATGACAAGTTTATGGGTTGTTTTTTTTTTTACTGAAGGAAGCAAAACAGGAGTTGCTTACTGTATAAGCTGCAAACAAGGGTCTTTTCTCAACTGCAAGATGGACAAGAGAATTTTATTTGGCAAGAAAATGCTGAGCCTTCAAACTGGCTTAACTATGTATGGGATTTTTTGAATGACAGTTTTTCCAACTGCTGAACTGGTCGGCATGGACCGATGACAGAGCTTATTAGTGGTGGCTCCAAGGTCACCTGATCTGATTTTTAAGTATAACTGCTCAAACATAAACTATACTTGAAAACAGAAGGATCATCTCAAGATTGGCGATAAAATACCTCAATCTTTGCAAGATTGAGGTTTGGAGCCCAGGCCATAGAGGCTGCAAGTAAGGTGGAGAGGACTATGAGGCTGATAGCTGGTCTCCTTCCTAATTGTGGAGGTCCATCACAATTGCGAAGGAGGTTGCTGACCAGGATGACATACTCTACGATGCTACATGGGGCCAAGATATGGGTCAGTGTGATTAGATATGCCAAATACTTAGGCAAATTAGAGGCAGTACATAGAAGAAGCTGTTTAAGGACAGTATATGCATATCGTACAGTCTCCAAGGAAGTGGCCGAAACCCTGGTGGGCTTATGCCTATAGATTTGATAATCATGCTAAAGAAAAGACTACGAAAACAGGGACCTTTGCTCCCTACGGATAAAAGGCGAATAACAGCTGAGATCACAGAGGAGTTAATGGAAATCTGGCAAGAACGTTAGGACAGAGGTACAAAGGGACAATGGACGTACAACTTAATCAGAGACATCAGGAGCTGGTGTAGGAGAACCCATGGCTTGTTGGGATAAAGTTCAACACAGTTCCTGACAGGCCATGGAGGCTATATATCGTATTTGTTCAGATTCTGTCAAGATTTTTCAGATCTATGTCCTGAATGCGCAGAGGTGCCACTCTGCCACTCCTCATCTAATAAGTAATTAAGTATTTAATAAGTATGGTCCAGTGACCCAATTTGATGAAACTGCACGCACACCATGCCATTACCGTACTGCTATGTAAAAGGTGTTCATGTAACCTGTGAGATGGAAATGGACCTCATCTGACATCCACAGCTTGTCCAGAGATTCATTGTCCTCATTAATGTTTGCCACAATTTTCTGACAGAAATCAATGCAAAACTGGTGATTATTCTCCTTCAGTTCTTGCATGATCTGTAACCTGTAAGGATGAAATTTTAAGTTGAAATAAAGAATTCAAGTGAACACTCTCCTGGGACAACCTGACCAAAGCTGCTTGTTTATGAACTGAACACAATGGGCTCTATACAAGTGAAACACATGCCGCTTCAATACCGTCTGGAGTAAGAGCACTTCTTGGTTGTCCTGTTGGTCTACCCAGGTGGCTAGGATCCGTTTGGGCAGTTTGATTGGCTGAAGGTAGGTGTGCTTGGCACCATGCCCTGGTTAGAGTAGTTTCAAGTATCAATGGGGTTATGCTTGGGAGCGTGTTTTCACTCTCCCAGATATCTTTTAACTTTAGCATGGTGATTTGTTGAATTGGAGTGCACACTTATTAAGGGACAAATAAGTAATGTTAGTTGCGATCAACCTAGCTGTAAATCCAAGCGGTCCTCAAAGTTGGAGCTGAAGTGGGAGACTAGAGGTTATACTCAGCTCCCAAGTGAACCAGACCTGAGGTCCTCTGGGACATTTTATTCTTGTTGGTAGCACTCCAATCACTAATTTAATCACGATATGCTGTTGTGACAAAAACGTTTGGCTGAAATTGGTATGCTGTTGTGGCATGAAATTTACTCATTTGTAATGTGGGTACATACGGTTTAGGTGGTGAACAGTGTAGAGTTAGTTCTTTTATCTTTCGCAAGTAGGCTGTTAGTTTAGCAGTTCTTGAGGGCTATGTGGTAGAGATAGGCGTCTGATGTCTTCTTAGAAGGCAAACTTGACTAGAGTGAAATTTACTGATGTGGATGTCTTTCAAGACATCTGCACTGATGGCATCTCATAAGGCCAGACTGATGACTGTGGAATATTTTCAGTTTGAGGGCTAGAAGATGTCCTCCAATTAAGCCGCTCATGGCTAGAAATGGAGGGGGTGGTGTAGCAACCAGACACGCTACGAGGCAGGTGTTTTTCTCCCTCGTGGGGGGGGATGTCCTGTTGGGTCTCTTTTTCACAACTAATCTAGTCTCTTCAAAGTTTTTAATCCACATTTTTTTCATGTGTTTTGATAGAACACTCCTAAATTGTAATGCTATAGGAACTCCCTCTGTATACATTCCAAACTATCATTGGTTTTGTAAAACATTTTTATGATGAAAGCACGCTGTTGACCAATCCACTGGTTCATGATGACTGAATGGTAAGGTTGCTTCTGCATATAGCAGTGCTGTCAACTGTACATGGGTACCACTAAAAAATTCAAAAGTTCCCATTTTTCTGTCACCTTGTATTAAGAGAGCCAAATTGTGGTCTCTTATAAAGAATAATAAATAGTTTTTAGCAAGATGCAGATGAATTTCCCAACCACTAGAAAGTTATGTCGCCTGAAAAAAAAAAACATATGTTTTAATAGACTAAAAAATTCTTTAAAAGATCTTCAGAAAATATATTCCGTAACTTAAGTAACTGATTCATTCAATTTAAATAAGTTTCCTCAATATGTATAAATGCTATATCTTGGATGTGAGAGCTACGTACAAGTGGGAAATGGCTAACTTCTTATTACACCATACTTGAATAATAAGATTAAGTTCTATTTTAAAGAAGACAAGATAAGACATTAGAATGAATATATCAGAAAATAAAAAAGGCACACATGATGCAATAAACTAAGCATATAGAGGCTGAAATGTTTTGGTCACAAAAAAATGTAAGAAATTATAAAACATCACCATGATATTGACAAGAAAATTACAAACAAGAAACATTTGGATGTCTTAAAGAAGATGGTTGGACAACATAAACGATTTAGTGTGTAGAACGGTTTAGAAAGCTGAGGTTGGAAGGGAGATGAACCAGAGAAAACCTGTATGGAGACATACTGTGCCAATATTATTGAAAGTGTTAATGATAAGAAAGAGTACAAAAGTAAATTAACACATATACTTTACAATCAAAACGGTAACAGTAAGACATAATTTATAATTATAAATTTTCATTTTTAAATTTGTTTCTATAGCAACTTGATATATTATTTTCAAAGTTTTGTTTCATGTACTCAAATGTAAAGAAAGATTATTGCATACAAATCAAAAAAGTAATTTCCAAAAGCAAAACGGGTAGTTACTGGAGTAATAATAGTTCACAGAACACACCAAATGCACAGGAATCAATACACCAAGATGAAGAAGAAGAAGAATCTATAACAGCAACTCTTTTGGATCATAAATCTTTATATATTTATGTTACCACAGAGTCTGATTCGAACAGTAGTTACTTCTGCTGTTGCAGAAAATCAAGGATTAATTCTACTCCAAATAAAGATTGTCAAAAAATAAAAATTAACTATAGTAATGGTATGAAACAAGCTAAAATTAGGAAAAGAATAGAAGAAAAGATTCTAAATAGTAATATTGGTAAGATGCTAGCATCTGATCATGATGATGATGATTTACAAAATCAACTGAATCGAATGGTTAAACTTCTTAAAGCAATAGAATCCTATGCATGCTATCTTAATTTAATTGACAAGGCAATTATTCACCTTCAAAAGCAAATAAATAATTTAGGAGCTGATAATCTGGAAGCAAAACAATCATTTGAGATCAATCGAACACCTTTCACAGAGTTTGATATTGCTGAAAAATTGAAAAACATAAAAAAAGCAGTCTCCACAGCACTTCATACGTCATATGAATTAGCAGCTAAGATAGACACACATAAACAAAAAAGGAAGGATTTCATAACTCATTCCAATTACTTATGTGACTTCCTGCAAAGCAGGAAAAAAACAACGACAATTCATTTAAAAAATCTAGAAAACGAGTATGACTTATTACGTTATGAATATGAAAGCAGTCAAGAATATCTAAACAAGGAAGTACCAAAAATAATACAAGAAAGAATAGATGCATTTTCAAAGTGTATATCAGAAGTTATTCCACTCTTTGATAAGATTTACGTACATAAAATATTATTTAATTGTTTTCTAAAAGAAATTACAAGCAACCTCGTCAATATGTAAAAATAAATAATTAAAACTGAATGAAAAAAGGGTAATAAAAGAAAATTTCTGTAGGAAGGATAACCTGATAGATTAACTTTGCTCATTGTGAATTGAATGCTACTAAATTAGTATGGGCTATTATAAAACTGTCAACTGTCTTATCCAGAAGGGTGGTGGCACTACACTTACGGACAAAATTTAAAAATTATGCTATTTTCAAATTTTAACGATGCTATTACACTTTAATCCTCCACCGATTTTATTTTTTTAAATTCATTGTTCTCAAGATATAAGAAAAAATGTACTCAGCAAAAGGAATCAGGAATGCTCCATGCCTAGTGCCTGCTTGTATGCAATATGTTGCCAATATGATTGGATTGCATTGCCCATCTGCCCTGCTCACCCTCTTGATGAACTACAGCACAGAGTGAGTGAAGGAATCTGAACTGTTTAAAAACATTTAATAGATGAATAATAACAATAATTTTAATCAACTGATAATTATATTTGTTATACGCACATACTTATTCAAATTTCTATTTTAGTAGCACAATGTTTCTTAAACAAAAAAAAACTTATATGATATATAGATGACTAGTATATTGAATGGCAAAGTAAAAAACAAAAAAAAGCACTAACTTTGAGTTTCAGTGCATGATTATAATGCCTCACGACCTAAATTTTCTGAACAAGAGAGTTGGATGATTCTGAATACATTAGGGGAAGTGAAGAGGTTATCATTAACTGTCGTAAAAATACATAGCTCAGTATCTACATGACAGCCACATGTACAAAACATAAGTATAGAAAATGCAAAATCCAATATAAAGAATTCTAATACTTTACACAGATTAAACAGGCAGTATTATATTCCTACCTGAGAATTTTCTTATATAATTTAAAGCATATAGTAATATGCCAGATATTATATGACTTTCAGATATAAAAAAATTGTTCTCAACTGCTAAGACATTTTGAAACTGGTAATCAAGGGTACAGGAGTTGAAGAACTCTAAAATGTACAAATCAGAAAATTGATCAAGAAGCCCATTCACATAGAGTTTACAAATGTAGGTTTCTATGAGAAAATTAAGAACTTCGGAAACAAGATTTTCTATTCCAATGGTTTACTGTACCAAAGGTTTACCGTACTAGTGTCAAATCCTTCCAAATAGGCTTCAACAGCTTTAAGAGTTATTAAGTTCATATTCATGAAACTGATAGATGGAGATGTGGTTTTAAAACATCATCAGAACCCAGATAGTCATGTTTGTAACAAAGATAGATTTTTAGATGGACCAGGGTTGTACTTTGATGATCATATGGGGTACTTCAAATTATCAAATATAGATGAACAAAAAACACTACGATGGTTTGGAAGTTTTACTTTTGTCTCCTGAAAAGTATGTGATAGTGATAAACTATGTACTTTATCATACTTTTGGATTCAAGAAATCTGACAGTGTTATGGGAAAAATTAGAAACAATACAATGGCTTCAAGAAGATTGAAAATGTATTCAGTTTTGACAATTTAGCAAAGGCTTCACAAACAAAGGCTGACAAACACAATTTTAAAATAAAATTAAAAAAGTGGACATTTTAGTGAGATTTTTGTTTGATCACAAATGGAATTAAGCTGAATGCAAAAAGCTCATTGTGAATTGAATGCTACTAAATTAGTATGGGCTATTATAAAACTGTCAACTGTCTTATCCAGAAGGGTGGTGGCACTACACTTACGGACAAAATTAAAAAATTATGCTATTTTCAAATTTTAACGATGCTATTACACTTTAATCCTCCACCGATTTTATTTTTTTTAAATTCATTGTTCTCAAGATATAAGAAAAAATGTACTCAGCAAAAGGAATCAGGAATGCTCCATGCCTAGTGCCTGCTTGTATGCAATATGTTGCCAATATGATTGGATTGCATTGCCCATCTGCCCTGCTCACCCTCTTGATGAACTACAGCACAGAGTGAGTGAAGGAATCTGAACTGTTTAAAAACATTTAATAGATGAATAATAATAATAATTTTAATCAACTGATAATTATATTTGTTATACGCACATACTTATTCAAATTTCTATTTTAGTAGCACAATGTTTCTTAAACAAAAAAAAACTTATATGATATATAGATGACTAGTATATTGAATGGCAAAGTAAAAAACAAAAAAAAGCACTAACTTTGAGTTTCAGTGCATGATTATAATGCCTCACGACCTAAATTTTCTGAACAAGAGAGTTGGATGATTCTGAATACATTAGGGGAAGTGAAGAGGTTATCATTAACTGTCGTAAAAATACATAGCTCAGTATCTACATGACAGCCACGTGTACAAAACATAAGTATAGAAAATGCAAAATCCAATATAAAGAATTCTAATACTTTACACAGATTAAACAGGCAGTATTATATTCCTACCTGAGAATTTTCTTATATAATTTAAAGCATATAGTAATATGCCAGATATTATATGACTTTCAGATATAAAAAAATTGTTCTCAACTGCTAAGACATTTTGAAACTGGTAATCAAGGGTACAGGACTTGAAGAACTCTAAAATGTACAAATCAGAAAATTGATCAAGAAGCCCATTCACATAGAGTTTACAAATGTAGGTTTCTATGAGAAAATTAAGAACTTCGGAAACAAGATTTTCTATTCCAATGGTTTACTGTACCAAAGGTTTACCGTACTAGTGTCAAATCCTTCCAAATAGGCTTCAACAGCTTTGACAGTTATTGAGTTCATATTCATGATTGAACTTGATCATAACAAAAATTGGACTATAATGAATTTTGAACCATTCACAATTTGTTAGCTATCAAACTTTTAATGTTTTCTTATTATTGATGATGGTATTTTTTAATAAATCTTTAATATTTTGTACTAATTTGTTTTATTTGTAACTAGCAGAAGTAGCTAGTTGCAAAATCAACCATTTCAAAATTTAAAACCATTTAATTAAGCGAAACTGCTGCAAAAGTAACTATTACTATTTTCAATCATTATTTAAAATTATTGGTATGTAGTATACTTATTATTTCCTTATTTCGTAGTGAATGATTTTTCTAAAAATTTTTAAATAAAGACAATATCAAAATCACTATTATTACAAACAAAATAACAGTCTTCGAATTTCCTGAACATTTTAGGTTGCTTTAATTAGATGATTTTACATTGACTCAAAATGAAAATAATATAGATATATACCTTTCATGCTAAAAAGGTTTCTAATATCCATTTTAGAGTGCTACTGTTATGGGACTGCAGTTTGAATTGGCTCAAATGTGTCTGCTCACTCGAACTGATTGCAGTGCTTTGATAGAGAACAGAAGGTACTAGAACTTTCCCACTAAATCCAACCTCGAACATTCTATAATCTTTGAGTATTACCACAGACTATCCAGACCTTGAACTGCCAGTTCCCTGCTCATTCACCAGAGAGTGCTTCTGTCATTATTCAAACATGCGTTCTTGCCGCACAATACTATTACAACCTATTGATACTGACCTATAATTTTCTGTTTGACTAAATGATCCAGGAAGGGCAAGCACCCCACCCTGTCCCACCATGGTTACACCCACGAGCTAGTACATGTTTATTTTTATGATAAATAAAATCAGAATATTTATAAACTGTTTATTTATATAGGGCGTTTCATTTTAATTGCCCCAGGCAATTATCTTATAAACTACAGCAATATAAAAAAAATGACCTAAATGAAAGTTACTCAGATTGGAAGGGTGACACCTCATGGTGACCTATTTTCAATAGAATTCGTTATTTCAAGGTTCACATTTTTTCAAATGGAATGACCTATATTTGACCCCACCAACCAAAAGAGCAAAAATTTTACATTGTAATATGTAGTAAAACATATGACCTTGGAACCTTTTTGAAGGTCATATGGCTAACCATCAGAAATAGTGTTACACGGAGATATTATCTTCGTATGAATGTTGTACAATATTCCTGGAATATTAAAATTCCAAGCCATTTATTTATCTCGCAAACTATGGGAAAGAGAATAAAAATGACTTTACACTATTGTATAACACTATCTCTGATGGTTAACCATATGAACTAATATTGACCTATAATTTTTCGTTTGACTAAAAGGACCAGGGTGGCAAGACCCACCCTGTCTCACTGTGGTTACGCCTATGTATCAAGGTAAACTGTAATTGACACACAAATGAATGTTGCACAAATATGTAATATGTCAACCAACTGTAATTAAATATAATCGACACACCAAATCTACAAGTGTAATCCAGTAAATAAAAACCATTTATTCATTGTTACTATATAGAAAAATCCCTGTCACATTTTAAAGTTATTTCATATTCCTTACCTGTTTTCTTAATAGGCTTCCTCATACACCTTAACTTATATTTTTGTTGTGTGATTAAAATAAATCTTACTATACAAAATTTTATTAAGAAAATACCAAGCATTATCCAATTTTTGATTCTCATTAGTAAGACATCCCAATATTTATTGTCAACAATCAACCGAGATATGACGATAGTGTTAACAATGAAATATAATAAAATGGTGGGAAGATTTTAATAATAAACAAAAAAAAAGTTAATCATGAAAATTAACCAGAACACTTATCCCTTGTTACATAGGATAAACGATATATATTATAAATAAAAATTGAAATTTAAGGTTTACTAAGCGAAAAAATTTAGATATAATAAATAAAAATTGATATAAATAAAAATATGATAGGTATGTTTCTTGTTTCCCATCAACTAAAATGGAAGGGAATATTCACAAATTTAGAGTATTACCTCTCAATCATGATATATTTTTGTTGTGCTGAAGAAAGCACGGAAATAAAATGTAGCAAGGAACCTTTATGTTTCACTCATCTTGAAATTCACAGATCTATAAACCAAAACCAAATTGAAGGCTATCCTCCACAACTTTTTTCACAGAAGTGAATGCAAAAGGCAATTGCAGGAATCCATTTCTTATGGCATTGAATAAAATGAATAAATAACAGTAAATGTACTAGTGAGGGTCAACAGTCCAAAAACGTTTTTGAAATGCTAGCATGTAAAATAAAAAAAAATTTTAAAGATTTGCAATGAAAAAATTGTTGAGTCCCTGTTTTGTCAATACCAACAGAAATTGAAGGGAAAAATTAGAAGTAACACTTTTCAGGAAACACAGTTATCAGAGAAATTTGTAGAGTTTAGTACACTAAAGTTGAAATACTAAGAGAGTTCCATAGCTCTGACATTCTCAAAACTGATCAAAAAATTGGGCCGTGTCCCTCCTGCCTATGAAAAACTAATTTGTCATGTAAGGGACAAACCTAGAAAAAGTATGTTACAACATTAACTTTTACTTCTGTGGATGAAAAAGAGAGATAAAACTGCACACAATCAGAATAATCATACAACTTGAACCTTTAAATTTTTTACAATTTACAAAGATGGGTACAATAAGATATAAAATTTGTCACACGCAGATAACATATTCTATTACATATGAATGGCTCAAAAATAAAAAAATAAAATATTTTCATTTCATATAATACAATTGTATAATTCAGGGTAACAGCCGTATATATTGCCTAATCCCATCAAACAGGATCTGTACACATAAATAAATTTCAAAGAGAAAGACTTAAATCATTTGAAAATCATATTTACTACAAATAAACTTGAATATAAAATGTTATGCATACAGCATTATTTGTATCCAGGTGCAGGCATGTGTTGCCTCTGAAATATTTTTTTTCTTCTTAAAAATGAATGTCTATTGAAGGCTTATCAAAAGTAGAATATCCATAAAAAAACCTTTCAAAATCGGAATATACATACAAAGTACTGTTCATCAGAAAATTTGTTAATAATTTACATATAAACTTATGAACACTTTAGCTAACAGGCAAGGAAAATCACATGCTAAATGTAGAGATGGTTACACTGATAGACAAAAAAATTTTTTTCATGTTTCTTTAAGTGTGATAACATTTCTTGAATTGCTTTTTTGCATACATTACAGATCTGTAAATACAATTTTTCTATCAAACCTTAGTGTTAAATAAATTACACTTCAAAACAAATTAAGGGAAAATGCAGTTAAAATCTGAAAAATTTATAATTTTGCATAGCCATACCTGTGTTAAAATGATTTTGCTGATGCTTTTCTTTTATAAATAGCCTCAGGTACATCCTGACCAACACAGTAATTGACTAGCAAGTTAGTATTCCATTTCCCTTCATAGCGGCTTTCCATCACTAAAATGTCTTGGTGGAAATATTCACCATGTTCATCACTTATATCTCTGAGGTTGTTCAGAAAAAATTCCAGATGTGAATGGAGGAAATGTATTTTCAAAAATATACAATATCCCATAGCTCTGTATTAAGTAAGAAATTGATTAACAATAACGTGGTAATTGTCGGATATTTGTTTGCCAAGAAACATTTTGCAAACATGTTTAAATGAAGCCCAAGCTGCACGTTCTACATTACTTAACACAGGGCTAAATAAATCATCTTTGACCAACAAATATTCCTTCTTTAATTTTTCCTTCACGTACATTTGGAAATTTCTGCCTGATGTAAAAAAATCCGGGACTGTCCTTCATTGCTTTTACAAAATTTTTCTTTAGTCCTAGCTTGATATGAGAGGGGGGTAAAAATATTTTTTTGTGTTCAATTAAGGGCTCATGATTAATATTTTTTTTCATTTGGAATTAAGTTGTCTTGTTTCTTCCACTCTTTGGAAACATAATGTTTATCCCTAGCTCAGCTGTCCCACTCGCAAAGAAAACACATGTACTTAGTATAGCCTAACTGCATGTCTACCAAAACAGCTATAACTTTCAAATCCCCACATATGTTCCAGCTATGTTTTTTATAATTTATTTTTTAAGAATGTCTTTCATCACATCGTACATCTTTCAAATTAATACCATAAGGGATTGGTATTGAAGAATATTTGTTACTGTTGTGTAGTAGAACCACTTTAAAACTATACTTGGACAAATCTAACAAAAGGCGCCAGTCCTCAGGTTTATGAACTTGTCCTAAGTGGAAGATAAGTTCATCAATATTTGTGCAATAAACCAAATTATTTTTATTAATAAAGTACTTGGAAAGTTCTTTTTGTTGGCTTCAAAAGCCCAAAATTTTTGTATTTTTTTTGAAGTGAATTCCAACCTTGCAGTCTAACAGTTCAGCTTGATTTTTTGATAAATTTAAATCCCTAACCAAGTCATTTAAATCACCTTATGAGATAAGATGTGGCTTATTTGAAAATAATTCAAAATCAAAATCATTGTTGACTTCTTCAGTACTGCCTGATTCTTCATTGCTGCTTTCGAAACATACAGTCACAGGTGGCTCAGGAACTGGAATAATTTCACTGTGAGGTACAGGCCTCACTGCAGATTGCACTAAATGGCAAAGCCTTCCATGTACCTTTCAACCATCCTCTTCAATATACAGAACATTTAGTGCATACTATGAGGTGCGACGGTACTGAGACTGATTTTTCTTTGCAAGATGTGGCAACCCTGCAGCTTGCGTAGGCACACCATCTTTGGCCTTGGTCTATAAGCTACTTCTAATCCAAGCGGCACATTGATGCAACTGCTCAGTTGTGAGTTGTGCTGTAATAAGTGAACACGTGTTTGTGTCTCTCGTCCCAGAAATGAAACCGCAAAATATTGCGCAACAGTATGCCATTTCTTTTTGCGTTAAATTGAGTGAAAACGCAACGACAACTTATGGTAAGCTTCAGAAGGCTTTTGGAGAGGAGGTTACGTCAAGAGCTCTAGTTTTTCGGTGGCATAAAATTTTTAGTGAAGGCAGAACGAATGTTGAAGATGAAGACTGCAGTGGACGACCATCAACCTCACAGACAGATGTCAACTTGACCAGGGTGCGTGAAATCGTACGATCTGATCGAAGATTATCCGTGAAAATGATTACAGAAGAACTCACCATCAATCGAGAAACGGTTCGTCTAATATTAACTGAAGATCTTGGTATGAGAAAGATTTGTGCAAAAATGGTCCCCAAAAATCTCACACAACAACAGCGAGAAACAAGGAAAAATGTGGCAGCCGATCTGTTAGAGCAAACGGAAATCAATCCAGATTTGTTGAGCCGTGTTATCACTGGTGATGAAGATTGGTTTTTTCAATACGATCTAGAGACAAAATGCCAAAGTTCGCAATGGTGCTCAAAGGGATCACCCAGACCAAAAAAAGCTCGCATGTCAAAGTCAAAAGTGAAATGCATGCTTGTGTGCTTCTTCGATTCCAAGGGAATTGATCATAAAGAGTGGGTGCCTCCTGGGCAAACAGTTAACCAATATTTTTACAAAGAAATTTTAGAAAGACTTTGTAAACGAGTTCTTCGTGTCCGTGCCAAGATTGCTGATAATTGGATTCTGCATCATGATAATGCGCCATCCCATACTGCTCTGTCAGTACAGCAATTTTTAACCTCAAAATAAATTTCAGTACTACCACAGCCACCTTATTCACCAGATAACGCTCTGTGCGACTTTTTTCTATTTCCAAGAGTCAAAATGGCGATCAAGGGACATTTTCAAACAACACAAGATGTCCAAAAAGCTGTGACGTGGGTCTTGGAGGATATTACAGAAGATGAGTTCCAGAAATGTTACCATCAATGGCAGAAGCGCTGGAATAAGTGTGTGCAATCAGAGGGGAACTACTTTGAAGGAGACAACACTAACTAACTTTATTGTCACACCTCGTATATGAGGAGCCCACGTCTTATCCTGATCACCAATTTTACATCCTTTTTTAATTAAAGCTATAATGTTTTTTCTAATTGGTTTTACAGTAAACTCACCACATATATAACAAAAGGCATCCACATCATTTACACAATTTAGAGGCATTATGACACAGCACTGTTAACAAACTTAAGACAGCAATAAAATTAATTCACTCCTAAATCCAGTGCTTAATACAAACAACACAGCTGTGTTTTCAGCTGCATGTTTTGACCTGCACAGACATAATTAATCTGGTCCGTGAAAGCTCACTCTTCAATATTAGATATGATGTCATAATATGTGACGATGATATGATTTAATTCTTTGTCTAGTATTGCTTATTTATGCCTTACAAATTATGTTAACAAAGTTAACAATAAAAAATGAGCGAACAAAATAAATTGCAGGAGCTTAAAATGCTAATTATACACTGAAATATAAATAATATCCTTAATTAAAATTTAAAATTTTTTCAAAAATGGTGGGTGATAAAAAGATTCTGAATTCATATTCGTTTCAGCATTAATAAACAGATTAAAATCATGTATCGCATGTTAGGAAACAAAAATTATGTTTATCAGTGTTATCAGCATGAATTCTAGTTGAGTTATTACACTAATATGACAACCAATGATATCATTTTATCAGCTTCTAAACAAAATTAAGATGTCACAAGAAATATGGTGTTGGCCAAGAGTTACTGAATGTGGCCAGTTCCTTTCTTTTAAAAAGTTTATATTACCAGGTAAAAGTTAGTGTCATTACAAAAAAAAAATGTACTCAAAAGAAGTTATAGAACATGTATTAACTAGCAATAGTCAAGCATATTTATGAACATAAGGAATCATACTCTACAGGTAATGAAAAACTGAATTTTAATTAATAACCTTTATAATTTTAATCATAAACTTTGAATATTATCATCCACATACACAAAAGTAATGTCATTTTCAGCAGTTCTTGCTCATCTAAGCAAAATTACCACCAAACAAATCATTTATAAAATAATATTCATAACATTTTATAATTTTCTCTGGTTTTCCATGAAATAATGGCTTTATCAGTTTTTTGAATTTAAGAAGTTGCTGAACAATAAGAGATGTTTATGTAAGACATTTATGTTAGCAACAGAGGAACAAGAAAAGATTGATTAGAAGACAGAGGAAAAATAAGCAAAGAATTGAGCATAGATCAAGGAAAACTGGAGCAGAGGTCACTAGAAAAGATTTAAAAAATTCTAACAATAACTGATAACGACTTTCAGATTTTCTTGTAATAATATATTACTAACAAATAACTTAATATAAATATTTTATAAATTATTTATTGAAAGTGAAAAATTATAATTTTAAAACTGTTCTCTTTTAGATTAAAAGAAAGAAAATAATTACCAACAAAAGAAAATAAGAGCAATAATTACCTTAAACCCTCCACAACTGACAAATTCCCTTCAATAGGAAAGATCACATAACTCTGAAATCTTTGAAGGGCTGGTTTTGGAATGCTTTTTAAATTATTCTGCAATCTTTGTACATTTTCCTTAGTTGGTTTTTTCACTAATCCATCACAAACTGGTTTAAGAGCACCAAATGCTCTACACAGTGCTTCACAATCTTCCATAATATTAAATGATGTAAGCCTTTATTTTCCTGCAGAGCAAAAAAAAAATTAATTTATCGTAAAAATAAGCATATAAACTCATACAAACCAATATCTAAAAAAAATTACTTTTTGTAACGCAGTCTTGGGGATATCTTACATTAAAAAAAAATTACAAGAATAAGTTATTTTGAGATAAGTGTTATTTTCATAATTATTAATTTATTTTGACATAATTAGTTATTTTCTGGCATAAGTGTTTTTAGTAACAAATTAAAAATATTTCCCTGAAAATAAACAAATATCTGACAGTATTATAATGGCAGTTTAAACAAATATTCAAAAATTTAAGTTATAAAAAGAAAAAGCATAGAACTACAAGTTTTATTTAACAAAACTACTACTTATTGGTTTTAGTGGTGTCATGTTTTAAAAAACAATATTTGCTATACCTAATTTTGAGTAAGAAACTTCAATCTTTGTTAAGGAGGGGATCATAAATCGTTAAAATTTACTGAGCATTTCACCTTTCGCACATGGTTTTTGTTTCTTCATGAAAAAGAATAGTTCAAATAATGGAATATTTCAACATTTTTTAACTGAAGTTGGCTGGATTTGGGTGCCAGAGTGTGCTTGGTATACCTCACAACCAATTTCAATTTTTCCCCCATGTAATTGAGAGGGTTCTAAAGGTGTAGGGGGTAATCTACAGCCTTATTAAAAAAAGTAATGATCTTTATCCCAGATTCTATGAACAAAGCATACATAGATGGTTTTCTCATAATAGGGTATATTATTCTTACAGATATACACAGAAACAGACAAAATGTAAATTAGTACAGTGACTGATGAACCACATCTCATTAATCAGCTTCAGCTACACATAAGTTTTTACAAATTACACCACGCCTAACTGATTGATTACTTTAATAACAGTATGCCAGTAACAGGTACAAAGAATAAGTAAGAATAAATGTTTACGTTTAGTTATGAAGTAACAAAGATAATTTATAGCTTTTTTTTCACCCTGTTTAGCCTCCAGTAACTACCGTTCAGATAATACTTCATTGGATGAATGAGGATGATATGTATGAGTATGTAAGAAGTGTAGTCTTGTACATTCTCAGTTCGACCATTTCTGAGATGTGTGGTTAATTGAAACCCAACCACCAAAGAACACGGGTATCCACGATCCAGTATTCAATTCCGTGTAAAAATAACTGGCTTTACTAGGACTTGAACGCTGGAACTCTCGACTTCCAAATCAGCTGATTTGGGAAGACGCGTTCACCACTAGACCAACCCGGTGGGTTAGAGAATTTATAGCTTAATTCACATGAAATAAACCTTAATCAAACTTACCAGTCTTTTTTTATAAATTTTTCTTTTTTTGTGATAATACTGTGTGCATTTTTTTAATAAGTGTTCTGATTCAATCTTAATCCTACATTAGTTGTAATAATTTCCCACCTGACGCTTCATTGTTTTCTATTACTAATGAAAATAAATAAATAAAAATATTTTAAAGGTTATATAACTAAATAATTACATATACCTTACTTTTGAAGAATATAAAAGTAGTGAAAGTATTTTCTTGATTTTATAAAAATAAGAGAATATATACTTAAACTTAAAATGATGAAAAGATTTACAAATCCAATTGTTCCAGTTGAAACAACTGACCACAATAACTGTTTTAAAATATCCTCTCCAGACAATTTTATAATATAAAAATTAATTACTACGATGAGGTAGTATGATGATGATGAGATAAGATGATTGTATTGTGTTGTTCTTATCTATTATTTTACTTTCTACTTTGTTACTGTGTTTTCCTATTTAAAGTATGTTTTTGGTCCAACAATGTAATTCTTAGACAATAGGTAGGTACGTAAATGGGATTTTACCTGAAGCATAGCTGTTATACAGTCAGTTGAAATAGACAGTGTGCATGTGTTTATACACGACGTAGTGTCAATAGGTTGAGTGTAATTGTCATTTTATCATTGAGGATGAAAGATATACATAGTGTATAGGTACTGTTTATCTAATGAAGTGTTGAGCTATATAACTGCATAAAGTGCATCATAAATAACGATTTTTTAAAGACTATATAAAGTGTATTCTGTTGCCATTTATCTAATTTATTTTGTGATCTATTGACGTGAACTACGACTGTAACGTATAACTACCGAGTTATAAGACTTATAAAGTTCATTATAAATAACCCTACACATCACGGTAGATGAAAGAAAAAACGTGTGGATTTATCTCTTCAAGAAAAGAGGACAATTTTGGAGCGCTTTGATAAATTGCCTAAACAGAATGCAACTACACAGTTAAAAATTTTGCAACCTCTCTTATACTAAATCTTAAAAAAATAGAGCAAGTATTAAAATTTCTCAAATTTCTGATCAAAACATGTATCGGAAAAGAGATTGATCAGGAAAAGACATTAAAGTTGAGTCAACATTAAAAATTTGGCTCAGTAATGTTCATGAGAAGAATACTTTGGTTAATGGACCTGCGTTAAAACGCAAAATTATCAAAAACAATGGGCAAACAATATTTAACTGCAACTGACGGATGGTTCAACAGATGGAAGAGGCATGAAAATATTGGTCTATAAACAACTCTATAGTGAAGAAAAAAGTTCCAATTTCATAGCAGCTAGTGACTGGATAAAAACTCATCCCAGGATATTTATAATACAGATGAAACTGGGCGTAATTTACTTGCAATGCCTGAGTATACCTGTTTATTCAAAAATAAAACTTGCAAGAGATTTCAAACCTCAAAAGAGCGAATGACTGTTCTTTGTTGTGTTAATATAATAGGAGAAAAGTGAGAGATATTAGCAAAAGTAAAAACTACTTTTCTAGTGCTAATGCTTGAATCACAATTTTTATTTTTAAAAATTGGTTAATTAAGTGGGATCAAGAATTATGGCAAAAGATTGCTTCATTAGTAGACAACTGCACAGCCACTACAACAAATTGTCTTTACAAAACAAAAAAATTATTTCTTTACCTTCTAACACTACTTTGATAATCCAACCATGCAACCAAGGTGTAATACGAACATTAAAAGCCTATTACTATAGGAAAATTCAAGAAAAGATTATAGCTGAGCTTGATGGAATTCAAGATAAATCAGATGCAAATGCAATTGCAAAAAATGATTTCTTCTTTAAATGCACTGCATTTGCTAGCAATGTCGTAGAAGCATGTCTCAAAGACCACAGTTGAAAACTGCTTCCATAAAGGTGGATTTTCAAAGATCCATGATGAAGCTTCTGTTGTTGTAGATCTCGATTCAGGTGAAATGCAATTCAAAACTTCAGGTGATATGTCTAGAGTTGAGTTCAAAAATTAGATCAATATTGATAAGGTTATTGAAGCGATAGCTACAATGACCTTGACAGAATTATGTATGGAAGTCACTGATCAATCCACATCAGCAAAAGATAATATATGCCACAAACAAACGGAGAATGAAGAAGTTGAAGCTCCAACAACTAACGCAGAAATGCAAGGTGCCTTGAGAATTCTTCATTGTGTTGTCCAATATAGGGCATCAAATTTTACCAAACATTATGAATACGAAGACTACAATCAGTAGTTAATTAACTCCAATAAAAGGCAAATAACTATCAAATGAATCTCTTTAATAAATTCTAAGTTTATTTTAAAACTGTTAATAACATATGTTGTTTTGTGTAAAAATAAAGGTTTGTACTATTGTGTAATAATTTTTTTCATCCTTTGCTTAATGTTATCAATCTGTTACTGTTATCAAAAATTACAGGTCTCATAATGATCACAATAAGCAAACTCCACTGTACAAACATTTGCATATACGAAAAAATAAATGATTAATCACAATTGGTCTAGATCCCATACAAAAATTTAAGATGTTCAAGAAGAAAATTTAGGTACTGTAGATACTATTTGGCCTTTTGGCTTCTAAAATATTACAATTAAATAAGATACAGCATCTGTCTGCCTTAAAAAGTACAGAGAAAAGGTTGTACTGCAATAAAAAGAAAATTAGAATCATCCATTAATAAAAAATGTACAACTGGATGAAAATGAGAAAGATGAAATCACTTCAAAAATATTGTCACCTGGATAAGAAAATCTAATTGAAAATTATATTTAATGTTTAAATTCAATAAAATAAGCAAATTAAAAAATTCCAGAACATGCAGGTTAATTTTGTTTGCATATGCTCAGTCATATTACTACATGGTGTAAGGGCATGAGGTGGTGCTGTAAATGTACACTTTAATAGTCTTCATAGTACAAAAGTATATACTAAAAGCAGCCTTAAGAAAACCCAGGCTTTACTAAACAATTGTTTCAAGAATTCCATTTTCTAATAATCAGGTAACTATACATTAAGAATTTACTATTATGAATCAATAAAAATAGATGTTCATTTCTCCATCATATTACAGTCTACAAGATATCTAATATTTTTGTAAATACTAGTACTGACTTAAATATATGTAGATGGTAATTCCAGTACAACAGAAAAATTATTAAACCAATTATGTTACACGTTATTTTATAAATGGAAATCTCATCAATATTAATTAAGATATGGATGAATAGATTACTGACATTTTTAATCTCCTAATTAACTAAAAAATTTAGGTAGTCTTTGGTTCTGAATCTATTGATGTATTTACAATCTATTTTGATGTAACTTAGTTATCAGATATGTTCTCAGTAATTATATATATATATATAAACGTATTTATAAATACTTATAAGCTAAAATGATAATTTTGTTTATCTTGGCAATACTAATGCTGTAGTTTTTTTTTTTGAAAGGTTTTAATGCTATTTCCTATTGTCTACACGTAATATGTAATAATATTATTTCTAAGATATCTATAATTTCATCTCTGCTTAAAATATAATGGCTCATACCTGTGCAGAGGATTTTCCTTTGCAGTTATTAGTTTTCTATACATATATATATATAAATTGTAGCTATTCTATCTGCTGTACACAGATAGAACAGTGACTGGCTTACACGGTAGAGGGGGCTACAGTTGGAAAATGCCACGAGTGAATTTAATGTAATCATATGAGATATAAATGAACTAATTTACAAAGATTGTTTCTGATTGTTAAAAAGGCAGAATACATTAAACAAACAACTTTACATGTCGTTTATTTGTTTTACAAGTAATAAAATGTGCAAATAGAAAAATAAAACTTGAGTTACAAAGCAATGAATTATTGTTTATTTGTTTAAGTCAATACAAAAATTTAAAGATTAATCTTATAAAACTACATTTTTAGTCATAAAAAATCCAATCTACATAATGGAGAAACTCCGTTTTGAATTCACATTATTACCAGAAAGTGATGAGAAATCAAATGTTTATTCCATAACCTCAATTACCACACCGGATAATAAGATTTAAGCAATACCAGAGCTACAGGCAGCTAGCCATCACAAGGAACTAATGAGAACAGCAAAATATAGTAAGGTAAGAAATAGTTTAAAGAAAAGGTACCAGGTTAGGAGAGTTTGGGTACAGATGACACAAGAGCTTGTAAGTACATACATTGATGATGAAGGAAATTTACAATTAGGTGATCAATTTTTGCAAGAGAAAGATCAAAATCAACAAACTTCTGCTGCTGCATTAAAGGAAACAAGTACGTGGGAGAAACTTCTGCAAAAGTTGGTGGAAAACATGCGAGAAAATAGTCAGCACAGGTTAAGGCACGTGGCAGAAAAATTTATGAATGAAAAATTCACAAGCAAAAATTCTAATGTAAACCAATGGATGGATATATTCGAAAGAGAATGTGTGCGCTTAGATATAACAGCAGACGAAAGGAAAATTTAAATACTTAGGTTGTTTTCACGGATAAGTCTTGTGCAGACTGATACACCTCAATGATTATAAAACTGACAATGAACACAGAATGTATGGCATGGAAAAGCGCAAGTTTTGTGAGGCATTTGCAAACTAGGGTTGGAACTGAGTTACCTATGCACTATCGTATAGATACAAGGAGGGCTCATTGTTAGATTATGCAATAACAAAAGAAACTTTTATTAGATATGAGGGGATCAATTGACAAGACTACCTTGGTGGACCTGGTTGCGGCTGACTTACTAGAGTTTATACTTAATAAGGTAGATAGGTACAATAAAAAATACGGTGGATTTATTTAATGAGGTTAGCAGATATGTACACATGGTAAATAATATGAAATTTATAGATAAGAGAAGGAATGAAAGTCTGAGAAATGAAGGAAGAAGTGAATAGAAAACCCCATGTAAGATTTGTGAAGGGTTGAATAAAAGTACTCGCTATCATCCTGAAGCTGCTTGCTGGTTTAGAACAAAAGGGAATAAGGTTAAGAAAAATTTTATAAAACATGTCAACAATTCAGTGATAGAAGCTGCATTAAATGAGAATGAACAAAAAAAAGTAACTACACCATTAACCTACGTCAAGCTGCTTATGGAAAATGAATTGGACATAGTTGGAGTGAATGATTTGGGATCAAATATTTTTTTAATAAACTCTAAATTATTAAATCTGAGAGGAAAAAAACACTTCCAATAAAGCAGACCTAGTGATGATTAATGGTGTTAAAAAGACGAATGGTTTAATAAACCTGAGAATAAAAATTTTTGGGATGGAAGCACATGCTGAT
The DNA here is from genome assembly GCF_047948215.1 of Lycorma delicatula. Taxonomy (NCBI): domain Eukaryota; kingdom Metazoa; phylum Arthropoda; class Insecta; order Hemiptera; family Fulgoridae; genus Lycorma; species Lycorma delicatula. Next base: position 249,255,747 of record NC_134455.1, read on the forward strand.
GTATAGATAATAGACGAAAGTAACTTCAAGTATGACTTCTTGATTGGACTTGACATGATATGAAAGTTTAAACTTTGCCAAGATGAGTATCTGAAGGTAATTAATAAAAGTCTAAAATTAGATAGAAATTGGGTAGAGGAGATTTCTACACATCAAAAAGCGATTCTTGATTTGCTGATTGAAAAATAGTAATGCCGGAATATGCAAAGTAAATTTTAATGAACATGTAGGAGAAAGAGACTTCAAAATAAACATAATTCATTTAGATCAGTATCAAAAGTCAGAGATAGATAAACTAATTGGTAAATACAAATCAGTTTTTCAAAAGATAAATATGATATTGGGTCTGTGGATAAATATGAAGTGCGACTTAATGGTCGAAAGTATTGCACTAAAAGGCCATCAGGTGTACTATAGACGATAAAAGGAGATGGAGAAATAAATTTCAAAATTACAAAACAGACTGATAGAAGAGTCCTTCAGCCCATTTGCCGCACCAATAACTTTGGCATTCAAAAAAGAGGACGGAAGGAAAACTAGGCTGTGTATAGATTTTAGAGAGCTAAATAAGATTGTAGTACCTCAAGCTCAACTATTTCTGCTGATTGAGTACTTTGTTATAAAGACAAGACATCGCAAATTTTTCTCATCACTGGATATAAACTCTGCTTTTTGGTCAATTCCTTTGTGGATTGAGGATAGACAAAAGGCAGTGTTCGTAACGCAAGAGGGGACACTTCCAGTGGACTTGTTTACTTTTTGGACTTAAAACTGCACCTGCAATTTTTCAAAGAATACTAAGGAACATACTGAGGAAGTATAAATTAAATGATTTTTCTGTTAACTATATAGATGATATCCTTGTTTTTTATAAAACCATCACTGAACACGTTGACCATCTAACACAATTGTTTGAGACGATAAGGAAAGAGGGTTTCAGAGTGAAGATTACATAATGCACATTTGCATCACATTCAGTTAAATATCTGGATCACATAATACAATATATTTATCTTGTAAAAAGACGGTCTCACTGAGGTCTTTTAACGGTCTCACTGAATTCAGTGTGACCGTTAAAAGATAATCTAGTTTCGATAAAGGGATTATTCCAAAGACTCGAAAAAATATCAGACAATTTTTAGTGAAGATCAACTTCTACCATGACTACATACCGAAGAGAGCTATGATCCTGAATCCACTGCCTAATCTGCTAAGAAAGAATCAGAAATTTTTTTGGTCTGGGCAATATCACAGAGCATTTGATATGATAAAATACCTACTGTATTCAAAACCAATTCTAAGATACAGATGCAGCTTTGGAAGGTATTGGGGCAATTTGGAAACAGACACAACCAGACAACACAGAAAAACCATTGGCATATTTCTCAAATAATTAAACGAGACCCAGAAAAACAAAAAAGCAACATACTTAGAATGTTTAGCAATTAAAGAAGCAATAAGATACTGGCAGCAATACTGGTTAATGGGTAAATCATTTATGGTTTATTCAGACCACAAACCACTGGAAAATTTGAATATAAAATCTAGAACCAATAAAGAGATGGGTGACTTAACATACTACGTACCGCAATATGACTTACAAATAAAATATGCTCCTGGAAAAACAAATTTGGAAGCAGACTGTCTTAGCAGAAACTCACTATTGGGATCGGATGAGAATTCAGAGGAACAACTACAGATCGTAAACTGGATTAAACTAGAAGATATCCAGGCTGATCAAATCAAATAATGAGCACGTACAGGTGGAGTGAAACAAGTTACTTAAGAAACATGATGTCTATTTTAAGAGGGTCAGAAAAAAATGTTTATCCTCAGATTTGTTAAACCATTCGCCTTTTAACACCATCAATCATCACTAGGTCTGCTTTATTGGAAGTGTTTCCATTTCCTCTCAAATGTAATAATTTAGAGTTTATTAAAAAAATATTTGATCCCAAATCATATACTCCAACTATGTCCAATTCATTTTCCACAAGCAGCTTGACGTAGGTTAATGATGTAGTTACTTTTTTTTGTTCATTCTCATCTAATTCAGCTTCTATCACTGAATTGTTAACATGTTCTATAAAATTTTTCTTAACCTTACCCCCTTTTGTTCTAAACCAGCAAGCAGCTTCAGGATGATAGCTGGGGTTAGCTAAAGACAGTTCAAACAAAAATCCATACCAACCGGCATAAATAAACTGTATTTTATGTCCAGAACTTATTTTGCCTATAATGAAAGAAATAACTAATTGAAGATATAAGTTATAAAAACAAAGATTTGAAACTATAAATTTTCTGTAAAAAATAGGATTCATTTTATTTTTGGTATAGAGTCCTTGAAAGACTGAGAATTTGAGCCCGGGAGTTTGTTCTTACTTTTTTTAGAAACCTGTAGAAATTGTAATTTGCATAATACAAACCATAACAGAGATATTCAGGCTCAAAAGGTGGAATAATAATAAAAGATAGAAAGATATTCAATAGTTCAAAAGGCACACATTATGAAAATCTCAAATTTTCATAAATCCAACTTTATATAAGTTGATCTTTAAGACTTAGTTAATATATCGGCAGCAAAAGTTTGAAGTATGATGAAATTGACAAATTTCATTTTAGATTACATCAAACAAATTAAAATCTCACAATTAGCAATAATATATATTTTTTTACTTGAAGTGAGTTATATTCAAAATTGAAACCATTATAATAATTTTTTTATTGTGGTTTAAGATGTCACAGAAGTAGGCTAATTAACAGTTATTTCTGTACATAATTCGTCACTGAGGTCAAAGTTGCAGCTGGTAGTGCAACTTCTGTTAATGAAACACACTTTATTAGCCATTTTTTATACTAGTGCAACAAAGTAACTAAAGAGGAAACCATGTAACTAAACAAGATAAGGGAAAACCAATCATAAAATATACTGCTTAAATATACTGCACAGTATATTACGGGTACAGTGACCGTTTTAATCAGCACATTAGTTTTAGGGGGGGGGGGGGGGTTAACATTAACAATTACACTTAGAGCATTAACCAAACAGATAAAAAGAAAAAAAAAGAATATTAAAACATTACAACATTATATTTAACAATTTTTACATACATATTAATTGTAGATAAAATGTCCTGTAAAAAACTTTATGACTGTATAACATAAAAGACATAGTTTCATATTACTGTCACAAACAAAATCTAAGTCTGAATGTTCTAAAAAAAAAAGTTAACCTAACTTTTCACTTCAGCACTTAGCAGTGTTCACTATGGCATCATTACCAACTAATGAATTACCAAAAAAATGAATGCTAAACCCAACCACATCAAACAAAATATAACACCTCAAATAATTAAAAATAACCAATTCCATTAGAATTAAAAACCGATCATTTTTAATGAAATATTAACAATTTCAATAATGCACAATTCCAAACTAAATTTACTACACTACAGATCAAACTCCTGAAGCAACAATAGCAACGCGCCGAAACTCTTCTTCAGCTTCGATTAGTTGCCCAGATTCGACCAAAACATTATTGTGATATATGTCGATCACGTTTACTTTATCGAATTTAACAATCGAAACGATTGCATTAGACGTAAGTTTTTGTGAACTATATTTTTTTCAAATATTTGACAACAAAAGAGTGAACTGAATAAAAAGCGGTAATTCGGTTAAGTACTTATTGTTCAGTAAAACAAATACACGTTATATTAAGATGAACAAAATTTTATTAAACTAAAGTCAATAATTTTCCAGTTTAGTTTTTTGGCCATATTTTATTTCCATTTTCCGGAAAATAAGTATTTTCGTGTAGTATTTCAGTACCTGTATGTAGTTTTCTGTATTAACAAGTGGCGGGTCGCGTATTAGCACAAAGGACGTGCAGCACTCCTATTTCCACTTGATAGTATTGATAACATTTAATATAATGAATCCTTTTTTCTTTAATTCATTCTTTATACTTGTACAATATATAATCCTTAAGCTTAATGTAAGCAGCCAGCCCCTAGTTTATTAAAAAGATTCAAAAATCTTTGTATGGAACTATGCGCTTCACAGTTCCAACGGCTTGGTGTTTGGTTATTGTGCACGTGCATACATAGGAAGCTGCATGCGTGGGAGAGAAAGAACTGTAGCTCTCGCAGTGCTGACCCTGGCGTGCTGGTGGAAGATAGTTTTTTTTTACTCCACATGTGTATAAAATGTTCCTTTTCTAGTTTAGTCGATGTAAGGAATATGAAAGTGGTTTAATTGTTTTTTCAATAGTGATCAGAAGATGGCTCTTTGATTGCCAAATCTGTCCAAAAACACGCTGGAAGGGCGAAAGAGAAGGTAATTAGTAAAAACTAATTATGTATTTGTTTCTGTGTACAAAAAAATTTTAATTAAGCATCATTTTCAGTTCTTTTATTTTACAGAAAACTTTAACCATGGCCTTGAAAAGGCCCAGAAAAAATTTTCTGGAGCAACAGCACCCCTAATAATTTTAGCTATGAGCTGCCACTAGTATTTACTAATGTTTATTACAATAACTACTTCTTGCAGTATCATGGTGATCACAGACCTAGTGAACTTGAAGTTTACTTTAGACAGTCACTAATTTTGAAATAACCCTTAAATGCATGAATTACTTACGGTAGTAGAACTAAAATCTTTTTCCTAATTTGTACATTGCATTCTGTTCAACTAGTGAACAATAAGCAACCCCCTCCCCCTGAATTGTAGATGGAGATGATGTGTCTGATATATAAATGAGGTGTAGTTCATGTACAGACTCTGGCCACATTCCCGAGATGTGTGGTTAATACAACCCCTACTACCAAAGTATACAGTTATCCACTGTCTAGCATTCTAATCCAAAAAAAGCAACTTTTACTAGGATTTGAATCCCAGAACTTCAACTTCAGAAATGATTCTTAAAATTACTGATTTGCAATGACATGTTAACCACTAGACCATTGTGATGGGCTAGGTGTAGAAATAAATTAAATATAAGATTTCATTTACAGGAACACATTTTTGTTTCAGGATAATGATTATTTTACATTCTTGTTTATGAGCACTGTTTTCTCCATTCAATATTTTTTCAATTATTTTGATGAATCATTTATCACACCGCAATCACCTGTAGCTACCTAAACAATAGTTCCAGGAATGTACAAAGTTAATATGCGACATCTTTACAAATCATTATCGAATCTTCCGTGCGGAAAACATTAAATAAAATTTACTTTTATTTGTGCAAACATTCTTCCGATAACTGTTTGCTCTTAGGGTGTACTTATTGAATAATTCTACTTTCTTGAAAGATGTTATTAACCACAGTTTTACAAGACTGCTACCTCATAAAAAACAAACTATTAAACGTTTTCATTATCTCCAAAACATTACTTCACCTCCAAATTTTAATATCATGGGTGCCACTCTTCTCCTTCTTTTTCTGTTTAGGCTCCAGAATTACTGTATGATATTACTTCACTTCAGAGGATGACAATGCATGAATATAAATGAAGTGTACTGTCTCAAGTCGACCATTCCTAGATGTGTGGTTAATTGAAACCCAACCGCCAAAGAACACCAGTGTCCATGATCTAGTATGCAAATCCATATAAAAATAACTGGCTTTACTAGGACTTGAACGCTGGAACTCTCGACTTCCAAATCAGCTGATTTGGGAAGACGCGTTCACCACTAGTACTTTTTAAACGGTATAAAATAAATATTGTTTAATTTAATAATTAAATTTAAATAATTTGTTTTATTTAAGTGTTATTTATTCAATCTTTTATTCGTGGTATTTAATTCATGGTATTTGTTGACTATCGATCGTTTGATTCGCTTCAAATTTGTTTGAATGCGTAAAAAATTATTTTTTATTCACGCCAAAGAAGTATAACTTACGTGCGTACGTAAGTATACACGAACTTTTTATTATGAATTATTTTTAATAATAATTATTATATTATTATTTATTTCATTTACATTCAAACATATCATTCTCTGAACTGATACTTTACGGCACTTGCGGGTGCTAAACAGAAAAATAGAGAGGCTGAATGATTCTGTTACTCCTATATGCAAGTACAATGATTGTTTTATACGAATAATAATGTAATGTAAGCTATCACTTTTCAGTCGCCGTGGCATGCCGATAATAAGCAATTAAATTTTTTTTTGACTCTGATATTGATGTTTAATAACGGTAACGTTTTTTGTAATGCTTCACAACATTATTCATTTCAGTGAAAGAAAGTATTCCAGTCTACATTATCGTGTTACTCCCAGTGGTTACTCCATACGGTACGATACAGTTTTATAGTTCATTTTATAACTGTTATTTTCATTAACTTTAATTTACCTCTGTTTTTTGCCTATCGGGTTTTAACACCGAGTGATGGTGTTATAAAATATAAACCGGGAAAACCCTTGATTAGCTCCGAAAAAAATAATCAGTAACGTATATATAACCTTAATAAAATATCAAGCTGCAGTGAGTGACACTAGAAAGTGTGTAAAAAAATTGAAAAGTTGGAAGATTTTACTACAACTTCTATCATAAAAAACGTTCATTCGTTTTATTTCAATAAAGAGTTTCGTTACTTGAACAAAATATTAAATGTAGATGCAATGAATACCGATTCTGCGCTGCCGCATTTTTCAATAAGGACATTATACAGAGTTTTAAAATCAGTGAATTTTCGTTTCATTTCCAGAAAAAAATAATTCTTTATTGGTTGAACGCGAAGATATTATCTCATGGCATAGAGAATACT